>NC_045426.1:158338312-158640812 GCF_902635505.1 Sarcophilus harrisii | reverse complement strand
TGACTGTGTACACAGGCTCACTCTTTCTTCCAGAGGCATCAAAATTGAATAGTAAGATAAAAGTAAAGATGCATTGGATGATATTGATTTCATTGATATTTGACCAAGTTTTAAATGCTCCACAATTCTTGCTTTACTCTTCTTCATGGCTGTTGGAGTAAATTGTTCTTAGCCACTCATTCTGCCAGAGGTATATCACATATTTGGGGTAAACATTGCCCTAACTCACTAACATGTTTGAGTCTTGTCAGTTATCTTCAACCCAGTTTAGACCCTCTAAGTAGACAGTTTTATTGAAGGGTGACCCTTATGTATGCTGTAGCTTCTTGGAGCCACAAGTAAGATTTGGGTGAATGAGCAGCCCTGAAAAGGGCTTGGCAAGCCCTCACATTAGAGATGCTCATCCCTCTGTTAACACCTCATGCACTTTGGTATATAGAGATAAAGATAGATGATAAAGAGATAAATGAGTTAGGGAGATAAACGGGCAGGCAGATGACTGACTAAATAAATGGATGCATGAATGAACAAATGAACAAAAACTAAATGAAGAAATCATCATCTGTTCTTGGTTAGTTCTGCATTTTGCTAAGCTAATCCATGGTAGGTAGACAAATAATCTTTTAACAGTCCCCCAATCAAAGCCTATATCTGCCACTTTCAGAATGATTAGAATTAAACATTCATAGAGTTCAGTAGCTTCTCAAGGTTCTAAGCATTTTTTCCATACTTTGACTGGAATTTTTGGAGCCCTTCAGCTTAGAGAACTCAAACATTGCCTCATGATTCACCTACCAAGGCTGGTTTCTGAGCTTGTTTTCCCTCCTGCACTCTTTAACCTTTTCTATTTTTTTTTTCTAGTTTGGGCTTTTAAACTCTGCTATGGAGTACACATTATAGAGGGTCACTCGATAGCAAAGTCCTCCTGTTTTGACTTACCATATACAAAGATCTTAAGCTCAAAAACAAGCCAATGTTCCCAAAGATGTTTCAGTATTCTCTGCCTTGGGGTTCAGCTTTCATCCAAGCAAACAGAACACAGCTGTTCAGTTTTATCTCAGTTCATGGTACTTGCTTAATTTAGAGAAGCAGTTTCAAGTTCAGACAGACCTACAGAGAAGAAAAGACAGTAGGGTACTTCAATAAAAACTACAGGACAGTGGAAGTATTTAAAGATGGCTAATCAACTTGGGTCACAATGAAAAGCCCCTTCTACTTCTATCCAAATAGAAGGAAGATCACTGTGAATGGTCTACTGATAACTTTTAGAAGTCCTTGGATGTCCAGTGGCCAGGCAAACATGTCAGAATTATAGATTATTCTCAGGATTATTTCAGCTGAACTAGAAAGAAAGTCAGGAAAACATTTTCTCTTTCGTTTAAATTCTCTACTTATCTTGAGCCTGTAGTCAGTGAAGAGAGAAGTTCTAAGGAAGGAATTATTTAAAAATAGTATGTAATTCTAGAATCTCCTTACTTTCCTAGAATGCAAAACATTTAATTGAATAGAGATGATATTACAATAAATACAGTGAATTTACTATTTTCTATATCCATATTGACTGTAATTACCATAAGCTCCTTATTTAGAATTTAGTCTACTGCATTATGAGATACAGAATCTCATCTTCTAAAGGCTTCTTCTTCTTCTTTTTTACAACTTATGAATCAGGATAGAATAACAGACAAATTATATCTTTTTCCCCACCTCAGCATTACTACTATCATCAGAAAAAGCCTGATTTAGTACAGTTAAGTCTTTTATAATTATTTGATAGTCTTTACATTATATAAAAAATCATAGACTTTTAGCTGGAAGGAACATTAGAGACATCATATCAAACTTCCTCATTTTTCATTTGAGAAAAGTGAAAATTACAGGAGTTGAGCAACTTGCCCAGAGTTTCACAGAGTCAGGATTTGAACACATTACCTCCAAACTCAACTCCACTTCTTTTTCTATTATATCACATTAAAACAATTAGAGTGCACTGAATTTTTAAACTAAGCTGCCTTAGTCTTTATACATGGGTATCATTCTTTTAAGTTAAAAAAAATCAGATTTGTAAACTTATAATTTTATATAGCCTTATAGAAAAAATACCAAAAAAATCACATAATATGCATGCTTTATATAGCTTATAGTAACTATTATGTAACCTAATACGAGCTAATACTTTTTGGTATACTTTAAGATACAAATTACCTTTGCAGGTTCTCAGTTTGGCTGCCATGAATGGTGACTTTTTTTTCCTTAAAGATCATTATTTTATCAGTAAATCTAAAATCTTATTTAAAAGTCCTTGGATGGCTAGCTTCAAGTCAAACATGTAAGAATTACAGATTATTCTCATGATCATTTCAGCTAGATTACAAAGTCAGGGAAACATTTTTTTTTTCCTTCTAACCTCGCTACTCATCTTGAGCCTTATCCTCTTTTATCATCTCATGTACAGATAGTGATAAAGAGAGATAGATGATAGACGGTTGACAGAGATAAAGAAATAAACAGATAAATGACTACATAATGGATGCAGGAATGAATAAATGAACAAAAACTAAATGGATAGATTTAGATAGATTATATAAAAATTAAATTATATATTTAGATATTTTAGATAAATTATAAATTTGATTATACATTTTTTTAAATTAAGATTATATATAATCTGTAAATTTATTATATATAAATTTATTTAGATACATTATTTATAAATTAATTTAGATTTAGAAATATTTATATTAGGTAAAAAACCTAAAATTTATTTTTAAAAAATCTAGCTTTCTGATAAATGATTCTTCTATGTGGGAGATAAAGGTGTTTTGTCAAGATGTCCTTTGTCGTAACCTCTATTATCATAACCTAATTTCTTCAGGTTGTGATTTGGGGCAGATTTTTCCTGATTTCATTGTTTACTGATGCAGGATTTTGCAATGGTTAAAAACAGTATTAGGTTTCTTCTTTTTAAAGCTGTTTGTGTGGGGGGGTATTAACATATTTATCAGCATTTTACTTGGGTCCTAAGATATTGTTTTCTTAATAACAAAATTCATATGTAGAACTGCTCTGGTCCTAAAATTAATAAATTTAGGGAATAATCACTACGTGTGTCAGACCAAAACTTTTTACCCACAACTTTGCCAGCAACATGATGAATTGGACTTTATAGAGGAGTGGAGTCCTGCTGTAATTCTCCATAAAAAGACTAGCAATTTGAAGACTAATTTCTTAATGTCTAGAGACCACCAGAGATATTGTGTGACCAATCCACAAAAAAGCAAATGAGCTTCTAAGTTCTTAAAAGAGTAGCAAAAAAGTGTGTACTTAATTGTATATTTACTAGTGGTAAAGAAGCATTTCTGTGAAAGGATGGTATCGGTCTGATGAATGGCTCTTGTATGTAGGGGATAAAGGATATTAATTTTCTTTGGTTTTATTAATTGTGTTGACTTACCTTAGGGTTTTTGAGCTATAGATTTAGGCATGAGAATCCTCAAAATACCTTGAGGTTGAGCGATCTGTGAATGTAAATTGAACGATTACCCAGGAAGCATATGCAATATTCTGCATTCCTCATCCCTTAGAGTCTCTGATAAAAGGAAAAAAGCATGTTTTGTTATTTTTTCTCTGGTATCTAGGTTGCTTATTACAATTAATTAAAGATTAAACTACTTACAGATTATTTTCATTTGCATTATTGTAACCCTTGTGAATATTATTTTTCTGTTCTGCTTATATAACCCTACATGAGTTCATACAGATCTTATATCTATATTCCTCATATTCACCATTTTCTTGTTCAATAAAATCCCTTTACATTATATATACAATAATTTGTTCACCTACTACACAATCAATAGGAACCTATTTTGCTTCCTGTTTTTTGATATGAAAAAAAGTGCTACTTTGAATATTATGAGATATTTTGAACCTTTTTTCCTCCTCTCTCTTAGTCCATGCTCTATATGTCTGGTAGTGGGGTGAAAGGATATTAATATTTTAGAGACTTTTTTCAAATTATTTTTCAGACTGGTTGGACCAATTTACAATTCTACCAACAGTTTCTTTCCACAGTTCTAGCAACACTGGCTTTTTTTCATTTTTTGTCATCTTAGGCAGTTTGCTGGCTGTAAGGTAAAATCTCAAAGTGTTTTAATTTGCATGTCTCTTATTAATGATTCAGAACATTTTCTTTGATCTTCACCAACATGTAAACTTTTAATTTCATTCTCTTGAATTATTGCTTCAATTAGTGTTTCCTTAATTGTATCAAATATAATAGGGAGAGGAGAATACTTGTCTTACTCCATTATGTGCTGGGAAAATTTCCAATGTTTTTCCAAAACAAATAACACCAGCTTGTAGTCATAAGATCACTAATTTGATTATTTTCTAGACTTATAAATTGCTTTCCCAATTTATTGATTCTATTTTCTTGATTTATTTATATAAAATTTCAGGTATAAATATTTTTCGGTAGGAATTGTCTTATAGGTATACTACAAGATTAGGTATACTGTATCATGTCTAGCTTTTTCTTTAAAGTAATTATTTAATTCTAAGATTTGTTCTTTGATCCTGTCTCTAATCAAATTCTTATTACTTAGTTTCCATTGAGTACTTTATTATTTGTTCATATTTTCTTATGGATTAAAAGATTTTGCTTTTTTTTTCAATTTGCTTGGGATTCCATTATGCTATAGCATACATCAATTTTTGTTATTCATGTTTTTAATATACCCATTCAGAAATCACAACTGGTAATAAAAATACATCCCTCCAATAACTGCTTGCCTTCTCAATTTTCTAGAGAGAACTTTGACAGAGAAATATTAAAGTTGTCTTTTAAAATTTGTCTAATATTTTTAAACAGCATAATCTTTATGCTATTTGGTCCATACATATTTAATAATATGGAGAAATAGTATGATGTAGTACAGAGATGTCAAACACATAGCCCACAACACTCCCTAGTTTGGCCCAAACCAGATTAAAATGCAATTGGGAAATATTTAACAAAATAAATAAAACATAGATAATATCACATTTTAAAATGAAGTCAACATGTGCGTCTTTATAATTTTAATTTACAGTAGTTTATGGTGTAAAATTTCATCTACTCAAGGCTTGATTTTTACAATTTATGGATTTGTTTAGAACATGAGTCACTCCTAACTCTTTTGGGTTCCTCATTCATAGATTAGTGGCCCTTGTTTTCATTTCAGTTTGATACCATTGTCATAGTGCATAAATAGCCAGTTTTAAAACAAGATTTGGGCTTCTTTTCTGTCTC
This sequence comes from Sarcophilus harrisii, assembly GCF_902635505.1. Classification (NCBI taxonomy): domain Eukaryota; kingdom Metazoa; phylum Chordata; class Mammalia; order Dasyuromorphia; family Dasyuridae; genus Sarcophilus; species Sarcophilus harrisii. The sequence goes on along the minus strand of NC_045426.1, from coordinate 158,635,519 downwards.
TGGTTCATGCTATCTAGAATTCTAAGCAAACTATCCTTAACTTATCAATGCTCTAAGCAATTCTCTGAGACTATGAGATTCAGACAACTTGATGACCAGCATGGTTATGTAATTATGTAATTATAGATCAATGCCATTGAAATTAAAAGAATAGATTATAGAGGGAAAGAAAGGAATTATGTAATCCCCATCTTTTTTTGAGTCAAAACAGTCTATGCATGTGTATGCATGTGTACTAATAATCTATTGCTAAATTTCTCCTGCCAATTGTCAACTCTTTATCCATTCTACATTCTCTGAAATTTCTTTTTACTGCTATTCTTTTTCTCATTTTTTCCTTTTATCACTTTAGATAAAAGCACACTGAATTAGTCCTTTCTTTCCCTCTATAATCTATTCTTTTAATTTCAATGGCATTGATCTGTAATGTCTCCTTATAAGAAATGTTTATTTACTTCTCATATTTCCTTGATGTTTTCCCTTTCTAGAATATCCTAGAATCTCAAATCTCATTCTTAGGCTTTGTGCTTAAACATTCCTTTCTTGCTATTTCTTTGGCCCTTTAAAAAAACAAATCAGGGCATTTTCCTTTTCATGACTTGTGGTGTTCCTCTTGTCTCTGCATTTTTTCAAATATCACCGATAGTGGCTCATCATTCAGTCATCAAATGTTCACAGAAGACTCCTTATGTGTAAAGCACAGTGCTAGTGATTTAGGAAAAATAGCAGAAATGTAAAATATAACCTCTGACTTCAAAAAATAAATGGTTTTGTTGAAAAAAAAATCAGGACAAAGATATGAATCGATGGAATGAAAAGAGAAGACAGCATAAATGTAAGTAGTATTTTTTTCTGAAGAATAGAAGATCCAGGCAATATATGGCAGTTTTCTCCAAGAATTTGAAGAGCTATCACATGAAAGAAAGATGATTAATTATAATCATCTTCCTCTAATTATTATTATAACTTGCACAAAAAGTGAAGGAAGGGACAGATCACCTTCAGTTGTGGAGATGATATCCTTTAACTGTGATTGCCATTCTCTCTACATGGACAATACAGAACAGGTAGCTGAAGAGGCTGGATCTAAAGAATAAGGGCTTAGGGGCAGGTAAATGGCACAGTGGATAGAGCACCAGCCTTGAAATCAGGAGGATCTGAGTTCTAATGTGGTCTCAGACACTTAACACTTCCTAGTTGTGTGACCCTGGGCAAATCACTTAACCCCAATTGCCTCAGGGAAAAGGAAAAAAAAAGAATTTCTCCCATAAATGCCTTTTCCTAGACCTTTCCTATTCGTCAATATTTATCAAAGGGCTTTCTCCTTTTCTATCCTTAAACTACATCCTCTAGATTTCTTTTTAAAATTTTTTTGGGGAGATACAATTATTTTATGTTTTTCTTTTTTGTTAAATTTTTTATTAAAGTTTTTTTATTTTTGAAACATATGCATGGATAATTTTTTCAACAATGAACTTTGCAAAACTTTGTGTTCCAAATTTTCCCCCTTTCCCCCACCTCCTTCCCTAGATGACAAATAATCTAATATATGTTAAATCTAATATATGTATATATATTTATATAATGATCTTTATGTACAAGAAAATCAGATCAAAAAAGGAAAAAATAAGAAAGAAAACAAAATGCGAGCAAACACCATCAAAAAGAGTGAAAATACTATGTTGTGATCCACACTTAGTTCCTATAATTCCCTTAGTTTCTGGGTGTAGATGGTGTTCTCTAGGTTTAAAAAAAAAAAAAAAAAAGCACAAATAAAATAAATAAGTGTTTTGTTGTTCAGTTGTTTTCAGTCATGTGTCTTTTCATGACCCCTATTTAGGGATTTTTTTTTTTGGTGAAAATACTGGAGGGGTTTGCCATTTTCTTTTCCAGCTCATTTTACAGAGGAGGAAATTGAGACAAACAGAGGTAAGTGATTTGCTCAGGATCGCACAAGTACTAAATGTCTGAGGTTAGATTTGAGCTTAGGAAAATGAGTCTTCCTTCTATCAGGAACATGACACCCAGTACTCTATCCACTGTACCACCTACTTGCCAATAAATTGTTTTATAAATCTTGAATACACATATATAGCTACAATTAGTATTTTTTTTAACAATCATAATTCTATTGATCATTTTCTCTTGACTTAAGTGATTCAACATTCAAAGGAGTGTTGGATCATAACCTCATAGGCCCTAGAATCAGTCCCCTCATATTGCAGCTGAAAGAGCCAAGGCCAACGGAAGGTAAGCAATTAAGATTTAAGATCCCTCTGTTATTCCTTTTCTAAATATTTTTTTTACCTCACATTCCTCTTCTTCTATTAGCAGGTTCTTCTCAATTACATCTCTTCTTGTTATCACCCCCTTCCCTCTTTTCTTGTCCCCTTCCCCTCCTGCTTTCCTATAGAGCAAGACAGAAGAAAACATATTCTTAACTCATATTTCGATCAATATACATAAATGAGATTCACCAATATATTCATAGATGAAAGAGAAGAAAATTATTATGCAGATATTGAGAAGGAAAGTTATTCCTGACAAATAAGTTGTCCTATCCAAAATGTTTGCTCAGTTAAATTCCTGTGATTCACATTGAGTAGGACCAGAATAAGTTCTTAAATTCCCACAAAGATGATTTATGTTTTTTCATATCTTGTGTATTTTTGCTAGTTTTTTATGTTGTTGGGCTTTTTCTTTTTCTTTTCTTTTTTTACAAATTTTCTCATAAATTTATTGGGAATAAAATGCTTTGTGGTCTTCAAAACACTTTATCTATGTGAGGCTCTTATTATTTAGGTGTAACCTTCCTAAATTCATGAATACTTTATTCTGCTCTCTTAAAAATATGGGTAAAAGTTACATTTACTAGTATTTGCTTCTAAATATCTGAGTTCCTAAAGTTTTAGTGATTTTCTCTATAATGCAATTAAATTATGTGAATTTTTATGTCTATTAAATGCATAATCACTGTAAGAATTTCTTTAAAAAAACTTCATTTTTAGAAGTAAAATATAACTAGCCTAACTTTCGGCTACATATGTTCTCACTGAATAATTAATTTTAAAGTTTCATGTGTCCTAAGGAGGAAAAAAATTAAAGTGAAGCAAGAGTACCTTCATAATGTTCTTTCTGGTCTCATTGTTTAATCATAAATTTTGGTCCAAGTTGTAATGTTCTAGTGGAAACCTTATATGATAATTAATTTTAAAACTCTATTCTTATTACATGGGGAGGCCCAGCACCTAACTGGCCATATAGGAAACATGATTTTCCCCAAACTTCACTGCCTTGTTCTTATAGTTTCCTTTTGACCCTCTCTCTATTTAGACATATATTCATACCTCAAGGTAATTTCTCCTTTTTAGGAAATGATTTTTTTCTTTTCCCTTTCTCTTTATTTCTTCTTTTTCCTTTATTTTTCTCATTTTACCTAAATAATTTTTATTATTATCATTTGTTTTAATCTTACCTTCATTTCTGGTCATATTCTACTCACTAAGGAAGTTATTCTTTAGGGCAGCTAGGTGGTGCAGTGGATAGTGCACCAGCCCTGAAGTCCATAGGACCTGAGTTCAAATCTGATTTCAGACATGTAATACTTCCAAGCTGTGTGACCTTATGCAAGTCACTTAACCCCAATTGCCTTAGCCAAAAAAAAAGTCATTCTTTGTAACAACAATATGAAAAAAGACAGAGGAAAATAGCAAAAAAAAAAAAAAAAAAAAAAGAATAAAATAGAAAAAAGCAACACTAACCACCTCATCAACTGTCTGACATGTTTTACATTCTATATTCATTTTTCCTTCAGCTTGGAAAAGAGAACAGAGAGATGATTTTTTTTTTTCAACTCCTCTCTGGACTCAAGCTTGTCACAATAATTAATTAATTATAGAGTATTTAGTTTCATTGATTTTTTTTCTTTTTTTTTTCTCCCCCCCCCCATTGTAGATATTTAATATATTATTTCCCTGTTTTTATTTACTTCACTTTGAATCAGTTCATATAAGAAATCACAGTGGTTGCTTCCTGTTTTACTTTAGTTCTTTCTCATTTTAATCTCACTTTCCAGGGCTGGCTGCATTTCACAAATAAGTATGTACATTTTTAGGGGAATGATATGCAGACTGTTCCAGGATAAAGCCCTGGAATTCTTAGTATGGTGTACATTTTTACTATGAGAGATGATGAAGGGAGTGATTTCAGAAGAAAAAAATGTATGACCTGTTTCAGTGGATGTAATGTGAAATGAAAACAGGGGATTACCGTGCATGGTAATAGCAATGTTGTAATGATGATCAACTGTGAAACACTTGGGAAGTGATTAGTATAAGGATCCAAGAGAATTCCAAAGGACCTATGATGAAAAAAGTACCATCCACTTCCATAGAAAGAAATGATGAACTGCTTATACAAATTAAAGTATTATTTTTTCTCTTTATTTTTGGGGGGATATGATTAATATGGAAATATATTTTGGATCATTTCACATGTATAAATAACTGATATCATTTGATATACCTTCTCAGAGGGTGGAAGAGAAGTGGGAAGAAGGGAGAAAATTTGGAATTCAAAATTTAAAAAAAGAATGTTTAAAATAAATTTTAAAAATTAAATTTAAAAAGTCTCTTATATTTTGTGAAAAAAATATATTTTATGATTGTCTCTATCCCTTCTTTAGCTAAAAATCTTCCCCATAGCCAAAGTTGTGCAAGGACCTTTTTCTAGTCTAGTATCCTCTATTTAAAAAAAATGTGACAAGATAGATAGATAAATAGATAGTCATTTTACTAAGGAAGCATACTCAGATCCATAGTATAGAAATAAAGGGTAAAGGGTGAAAAAATTGCCACTTTTCTCTGTTCATTATTAAGGAAGGGATTTTTCCAAGGTATGAGGAAAGAAGAAAAGTGAGGGAGGGGAAAGAAAAAAGAGAGAAGAGAGGAGATGAGAGGTGAAGGAAGGTGAAGGAGGAGGGAAAGAGAAGGAATCCCAGGAAAAAAGAAGTGAAGGACGTAATTGAAAAGGAACCTTTTTCATTATCACCAGTCACTCTAGGACTCCATGCTGCAGCCTTGAAAAGACATGACTTATGGACATGTCTTATGGATACTATAAGCAAGAGGAAGCAAGCTATGAGGAAGTAGCAGCTTTGGTTCCATTCCTGGAGACATATCCAGTATATGAACCATAGTAAAATATGCCAGTGGTGACAAATATCTCCAAGTCCTACATAGAAGTGAAGAAGAGTTCTCCATACTACCCTACAGTCAGAGTTTTGAATGTGGTAAGACATAGGATGGATGAATGGAGAAAGGACTCATAGAGTCCTCAAACTTTAATGTTGGGTAGCCCTTTTTAAAAGCACTGACTTTGGAACTAGAGAACCTGGATTCAAATCTAATCTCTGAGATTTACTTCCTGTGACCTTGTGGCGCCCAACATGGGGCAAGAAGAGCCAGCACTGTTCAAGAGCTTTTTGTGAGTAGGATCCTCCCAAAGTTCCTTTGGTAACCTGTGGGGAAGGAAAGGGAAAAGAGACCCAGTAGTTGGGGTAATTAAATGGGCCAATACATCAAAGGGCCAAGCCAGAAGACTGATGACTTAAATGCCTATTCTGAGTATAGTCCTCTTCTCCATTTGAAAGTTTGCTTCCATGACATTTCACAAGATTCAACACCCCCTATAGTTGCACTCCCTAGCATACAGAAACTTACTGACCATGCTGTGGGGGGGGGGAATAATCACATTTAAAACAAAAAATGGGGAATTGTTAAGGATCATGCCTAAGTGCACTGAAAGGGGAAAGTCAATTCTCCGAGAGCCTCCACAGCTGTGAACATCTGAAAGAGCTGCAAATCAGCCCTTACACAGATGTTGTTTGTGGACTGGGGAAATAAACTGGAGGCAGAGGAAAGAGGAGAGAGGTCAGACAAAGCAACAGCCTCTCATTGGGGAGGTCAGAGAATAGCAACTGCCTCCCAGGCTCCTTGAATCACCATCATCCTCTCACAAGAAGAGAAGAAAAGGTCTACCAGAAGTATAGCAAAGTTACATATTGTGTTCCCAACATAAGTAAAGCAAAGTTACATATTGTGTTCTCAATAACCTTGCATAAGTCATTAAACCTATGTAGATGACAGTTTCTTCATTTGGAAAAATGAGTGGTGGTATAGTTAGGGAGTGCAGTAAATAGAACACCAGTCCTGAAGTCAGGAGGACCTGAGTTCAAATCTGGCCTCAGACACAACACTTCCTAGTTGTGTGACCTGTGCAAGTCACTTAACCCCAATTGCCTCAGGAAAAAAAAATGAAAAACGAGCAGTTTTGGACAAATGACCTTTAAAGTATCTTTCTGCTTTTAATCTTTGATCCTACCATTGTCTCTATTTTGCTGATGAGAAAACTCAGGCTCTGATCTATAAGACTTATACAGGGCCAGAGATCTATTTGCATTTCTGAGAATGGAGTCAAACCATATTCTTTCTGACTTCAAATCCAGCATTCCTAGCTAGAGGAAAAGGCAGAGAGGGTACAATTCTAGAAATCAGGTTTTATGGCAGTACCACAATACCTAGAACTGTTGCTCTGTAATTATTGTGATGGCAGCAATTTGGTGAGTAGTACAGCCTCCCTTAGGGAAAGGAAAAATGTTATATGTCAATCTGAGAGTTTTGAAGCTGCCTTTATACACCTTCATTTTAATCAACTTATTTCCTGCCATTTCATTGTTGCATAAATTTAGTCTTGTTGTTAAGTCATTTTGCAGTCATACATGTCTCTTTGTGATGGCAGAGACACTAGAGTGTTTGCTACTTCCTTCTCTAGCTCACTTTACAGATAAGGAAACTGAGGCAAATAGAATTAGATAACTATCCCAGGGTTGACGGCTAGTGAGCACATCTAATGCTAGATAAGAATTCAGGAAAATGAGTATTTCTGATTCTAGACATAGCACTCAATCCTCCATACCACCTACCTGTTCCAAAACCTTAGTAAATGCCTAAAAAGTAATCCATATTTTACTACACTTTACTACACTTTGAATAATTTTGAAACAATAGTATTTTCAAGGAATATGATCTGGCTTACAAGCACAAATTACTTGATAATTCTTCTGGAAAATATTAAAGTGGGTTGCAAACATTAAGGAAAGAGGCCATAGTAATTTGGAAATAATATGTTCCTTAAGAATAGGTTTAGCAGACTTCCAGAACTTTAGAGCTGGAAGGAACCACCAAAGTCAACAATTCAAGTAATTTCTGAACAGGAGTCATCATTTACAACATACTTGATCAGATTCTTGCTAAAGAAGAGGAAAGGCTGGAAATTCACCACCTTCCAAAGAGGCTCATTCTATTTGGGGCAGCTCTTAAGTCTAGGAAGGTTTTTTTTTTTTTTTAATGGGACTAAAATTTGCATTTTACATCATTTGTCACCCTTTGAGTCTGACCATTCAATGAGTTCTGAATCCATTTAATCCATACATACCTTTCCATTTTGCTTATGAAGATGTCTTGTGAAACTACCATCCAATTAGGCATATGGAGAGAAATTTGACTTGTGTTTGCAGGTTATTATCTTCTCAATAATTTGTAGTCTCAGAGACTTGCCTAAAGTAGTGGTGTCAATCTAATGGGGAAAAGTGGATAATATAATGTATATAAGGATTAGTGGGGGGATCATATTGAATTAGAAAACGATATATGATCATTACACATATTTTACTGCATTTTCCCATTGCATTTTAATCTGATTTTGGGGATGTATTTGATAGTACTGAGAGGTTAAGTAATTTCTTCATGATCATTGTTAAGAGATTTCAGAAGTGACATTTGAAAGTAATAGTTTTTCTATGCAATAATGCCTTCTTCATTGTCATTCAGTTAAATGATTAAAATTTATTAATCATGTAAAAATGGGGTGCATTTAGATTTTCATTAATTTATTCTAGGTGAACCCATATTGGCTTGTGACACTAACATATGATTATAAATGTCGACAAAACTCCCTTAAATAATATGCAAAGTTTGGGCTTAATGGATTGGCTTTATTGACTGGTCAATCATACCAATCCACTTAATCTTGATATCTTTATAAGGTAAGAAAATCTTTTTTTTTTTTTTTTTTTTAAGATCTTTCAAACAGGAAGGGGAGAAAAAGTAGCAAAGTAGAGGAAGCATCTAGCCAAGATAAACACCAATTTCCCTCCAAACAACTTTAAAAATATTGCCTTAAATCTAACTCTGGAGTAGCCTAGCTACCAAAAGGTCAGGATGCTACATTTGGCCAGCCCAAGACAACTTAGAATATTGGAAGGAGAGGTCTATTACATGGGAGTGAAGGTTGTCCCAGAGCCCATGTGGATCCAATACTAGGGGTAGGATGAGATGGGTAACAGAAGCAGCAGTAGCTTCAGAACCTCTAAAGCCAAGGACTATAAGGGGACATGGCAACTGGACAGAAAGAGATTATAAGGGATCCCTGTTATAGCATTGGATTCAGGATTAAATGCTGTACGGCAACTTCATTGTCTATACCCACTGTCTATTCTTCAAGTGTGGAGCTCTTTTTTAGTCAAAAAGGAGCCAGGGCCTTGAGAGCAAAATTGATTATAATCCCAAGGGATCAAAGCCCCTTCCTGAATAAGAATCAGAGCATAGAGAAGGAAAACAGTTACCACACCTCTCTCCAGAGCACATTATTTTAGAAGCATTGAAAACTTCCAAATACTCAGAATTATTTATGAAAACAACAGTGCACAACAGTCTGAAGTTTGGGATAGTGTCTCTTTCCCCAAATCCCACCACATAGACCGACATGAAGTTCAAATCAAGAAATTAGTTGGAAATATGAGCACAAAACCAAAAAAAATATACAAGCTATTATGATGACAAATAATATAAAAACACAAACTCAGAATAAGACAATGACGAAAAACAGCTACAAGTCTCAAAAATGTAAATTGTATTTAAGCCTAATTAGAATTCCTAGAAGAGCTAATTTTTTTTTTCAAAATCAATAAGAGTGATAGAAGAAAATTTAGATAAAAAGTGAAATTGGGAAGAAAATTATGAAAAGACAATTAATGGCTTGTAAAAGAGTCACAAAAATACTGAAAAAAAATAGCACCTCAATCAGCAGAATGGCCAAATGGAAAAAAGAGGTATAAAAGCTCACTGGAGAAAAAAATTATTTGATAATAAGAAGAATTTGGTAAGTAGAATTTAACAACTCCATAAATCATCAAGAAAAAAATGAAAAGAATGAAGAAAAGAAAATATAAAATATCTCACTGGAAAAACAACTGACTTGTAAAGTCGATCAAGGAGAGATAATTTAAGAATTATTGTACTACTTGAAAATGAAAGAAAAAGTTTAGACATCATTTAGGAAAACTGCCCAGATCCCCTAAAACTTAAGAGTAAAATAGAATTCCCCAATCACCGCCTAAAAAGGGATTGCCAAATGAAAAGTCTCAGGAATATTTGTAGCCAAATTCCAGAGTTCTAAGGTCAAAGAGAAAATACTTCAAATAGTTAGAAAGAAACCATTTACATATAAGGGAGCCACAATCAGGATCACAAAAGATTTAGTAGCTGTCACATTAAAGAAGTGGAGGACTTGAAATTTGATATTCCAGAAAGTAAAAGAACTAAGATTACAGTTAAGAATCACCTACATCATAAAACTGAGTATAATCCATTAGGGGGAAGAAATGGATATTTAATGAAATAGAAGACTTTCCAACATTCATGACAAAAAGACCAAAGCTGAAAAAAAATGACATTGAAGTACTAGATTCAAGAGAAAAATGAAAAAAAAAAAGATAAACATGATAAAAGAAATTATAGGGGACTCAAGGTAAAACATTTTGCTTTCCTATATTGAAAGACTTGTATTTAATCCCTAAGAACTGTATCATTACTAGGGCAGTTAGAAGAATTCTATAGAGACAGAGGGTTAAAGAATTATTTGGGGATGGTATGAAAGAAATAGATGAAAGGAGGAAGAGTGAGAAGGAAAGGGAAAAAAAAATCTCATATAAAAGAGGTACTCAAGCGAGAGTTTTTACAATGGAAGAAAACATGGTATATGGAGAAGTGAGCAGTTCTTGAACCCCATATTTAAATTGTTTCAGTGAAGAAAGAAATCTATCTTTGCAGATAATATGATAGTATACTTAGAAAATCTTAAAGAATTAACTAAAAAAAAAACTACTTGAAACAATTCACAACTTCTAGCAAAGTTGGAAATCATCAGTATTTGTATATACTACCAACAAAATCCATCAGGAACAAGTAGAAAGAGAAATTCCATTTAAATTAACTGCAGACAATAGAAAATACAAAACATCTATCTACCAAAACAAACCCAGGAACTATATGTGCACAATTACAAAATACTTTTCACATAAATAAAGATATACCTAATTAGAGAAATTAATTGGTCATGAATGGGTCAAACAAATATAATAAAAATAACAATTCTACCTAAGTTAATTTGTTTATTAAGTTCCATGCCAATCAAACTATCAAAAATCTTATAGATCTACAAAAACAACAAAATTCATCGGGAAAGACAAAATGTCAAGAATATAAAGGAAATCATTAAAAACATTTGTTAAGAAGGTAACAGTGCCAGATTTCAAACTATGTTACAAAGTGGTAATCATGAAAATAATCTGGTACTAGTTAAGAAATATTTGATAAATCAGTGGAATAGATTAGACACACACTATACAGTAGTAAACTACCACAGTACTCAAAGTCCAAATTTTTGAGGTGAGAACTTACCATCTGACAAAAATTGTTAGGAAAACTGGAAAGCAGTTTGGCAGAAACTAGGCATAGACTAACATTTCGGGGTTAATAAATACCAAGATAATGTCAAAATGGATAAATGATTTAGACATCAAAGGTGATAGCATAAGTAAAATGGGGAGTGTGGGGGAAAATGTATCTTTTAGATGCATGGATAAAGGAAATTGTAGAAATAAGTGCAGTCAAAATTAGAAGGTAAACAGGAACTAGGAAATTTGTTATAGTAAGTTTCTCTCAAAAGGCCTCATTTCTCAAATATAAAAGAAACTGAGCCAAATTTATATAAATGTGAGCCATTCCCCTGTTGGTAAAGGGCAAGAGGATGACAATAGACAGTTTTAGAAGAAGCAATCAAAATTATCAAGAGTCACATAAAAATGCTCTCAATCATTAGAAATTGGAGAAATGTAGATCAAAATGAATCTAAGCTATCACCTTACATCCATCATATAAGCTAATATGCTTAAAAAGTAAAATAATGAATTTTGGAGTTATAAATTAGTCCAACTCTACTGGACAACAAATTGGAACTACACCCCCCAAAAGGGGAAAGGATTTATTTGTACAGAAATGTTTATAACATCTCTTTTTTGTGCTGGCAAAGAATAAGAAACTAAGGGGATATAAATTAATTGGAAAATGGATTATATTTTGTAAAAATGATGAAAAAATCTGAAAAACTCATATGAACCAATGCAAAAATTAATTAAGCAGAATTAAACAGAACCAGGAGAATACAGTAATAACAATATTTTAAGGAACATTAATTGTGAAAGGTTTAGACACTCTGATCAAGTCAATGATCCAAAACAATTTTTAAAGACCCATTTTGTAACATACTATCTATATGCAGAGACAGAATGGATAAGCTCTGAGTGAAGAATGAAGTGTACTTTTTTTGTAACATGGCTAATATGGAAATGCTTTGCATAACTTCACATGCATAATTGAAATCATATTGCTTGCCTTCTCAAGGAGTGGAGGAAGGATGTTAGAGAGGGAGAAGGAGAGAATTTGGAACTCAAAACTTTAAAACATAAATGTAATTTTTTTACATATAACTGCAAAATGTGTAACTAAATAAATAAATGTGCATTTAAAAATTTTTAATAAATCAAACAGGGACATTATATTAGATGTAAAAAGACTTGAAAGTCATTAGATGGTATGTATTGATAATCCACAAGAAATGTGTTGAAATTGGCTAATGAGAATCCTTACTGACCTCTATCTAGTCTACATTTTTTCTTTGAGGTTTGCTTGTACTTCTTGCTTGTATTTATTTTCAAATTACTGCCTTCTTCCTTGTTTTTGATTTGAGCTTAGTTATCACTATAATGGCTAGTTATTGTCATGTTCTTTTCCACAACTCAGTCTGGCTTGTTTGCAAGTTTCTAGTGCTTCCAAAGTATTTGATATGGGAAAAGGTCTATTCATTGCCCTCATGGTCTCAGCAATCCACATTCCTGCTCCAAGTTTGGGCCTGTTGGTTTTTGTATAGTTGAATTTTTGTAGAATGTTTCAGGACTCAATTACTATTAGCCTACTAATAGATTCTGTAGGTTTAGAGAGACAGTACTGATGGCTCATCCTTAGTGCTGGTTTTTCCTCCCCGAGTTTTTCCACTATAGGCTTATGTGTTGGGCTAAAGCAAAGAACTGAGTTTCTGCTCTGATCCTTGTCATGCAGTTACAAAGCTAAAATCCTGGACTTTCTAGTGGGTTTAGTTCTCAGCTAAAGCTCTACATTTGGTTGTGAGTTCTCTTCCCATCCCCCCTTGGATCTATAATCCAGAATTGGATATGAAATAAAAAAATTTACAAGTGGCACCCATTACTGCTCCCAGTGCTAGTTAAGATTTCATTGCAGTCTTTCTGCTTTGGTACTTCTTGCTTTGCTTCTGTATCTTAGGTCTTTTTTCATTTCTAAGAATTGGAGCATCCCTAGTCCTTTCATCATACTGTGCTCCTGACTAGCTATGTCTCCCATGTTCATACACCTCTCTGTCTTTTTAAGCTACCCTATGATGGAAAAATGGCTCATTTAGAACTTTTCTTTATTTTCTTGATCAGAATTTGGTTTGTCACATTCTCTAGATTGTTAAGGGTAATATGTATTGAGAAAACTAAACATGACTCCCCTATATCCATCTCTTTATCTATCTATTCTCTAAACTTGGATCCATTTTCCTTTAGACTGTGCTTTCAATTTTTAGGACTAATATTTTGTACCTATTATTCTCACTATACCACTTTAGTAAATAATCCTTGCTAAAAGCTAAATAAACCTGGCTGACATCATTATTAACAGCACATGAGTGGGAGCTTATGTGCTATGGTATTAGATTGTCACACTTCTACCACCACATCTCAGACTTACTCCTGATTTCATTGAGAGAAAATGTAATATCTGTCTTTTGAAATACAACTGTTAGTGTCAATGGGATGTTTGAGGGATAGGAAAGTAGTTCCTGAGGATATCTGCTGAAAATGCACTCTATAATTTTTCTGTATCTCAAAGTCAATTTCAACATCCTAAAGTTTGAAGAATCTATCCCTGTTTTTAGACTTGCAGCACACTTTCTATTCTTCAGGATTTTCAAGACTTAGAAATAACACTTGGCAGTCACAAGCTTTTGGGATGTAATTCATGAGCATCTAGAAACTTAAACAACTTCTAGAGGGCAATTAATTCTTTTCCCATGTCTTTGTTCATTTTGAGTTTTGGCAATTGGTTTCACATGTTTTTGTTCCACTTTTCCCAGTTAGAAGATCATTCTTCTTTCCAGAGGGAACAAACATAATAGAAATTAGACATCTTTGCCTTCTTTCTTTCACTTATTATGATCTTGTCTATTCCAAGTAACATCCTGGCTCTTCTTTAACCTTCCTCTTGCTTCTGACATACATATTTTATTTTATATTTTTAAATAATTATAACTTTTTATTGACAGAACCCATGCCTGGGTAATTTTTTACATTATCCCTTGCACTCACTTCTGTTCCCACTTTGCCCCTCCCTTCCTCTACCCCCTCCCTCAGATGGTAAGCAGTCCTATACATGTTAAATATGACATACATACTTTAAAAGAGCCTTTTGTTGTCGATGGTGTTGTTTTAGCATTCAATCCATGCTTTAACTTGTACCAGGTTTTATCATTCCCGATGTTGTTCTTAACAGGGCCTTACCATTCTTTTGCATTCATTTTCGATTACCTTTCCTTATTTCTATCTTATATGGATATGGCAGTCATGTCTTTTGAAAATTAAAGTTGGTCAATGAGTTAGTTCCCCGTATAGCCACTCATACAGTCTCTTCAGAAAGTGATGAGATTTCTTCTTTTTCATCATAAATATTTATGTTTTTATCATCAGAATTGTGTTCAAGAGATCATCATATCTGACTGCAACTATAGAATTGGAAGCTCTGGTGTCTTCCCTATATATCAAACTCCTCAAAATCTTAAGGCTAGCATACAGTAAGATTTTGCCAAATTTTCTTCTTCTATTAAAAGCTCTAAGATGGAATGGTCACTCCATTCTAATGATCACTTCATCCTAAATTTTCATGCTTTCTATTTCAATAATCTATTTTTTTCCTTTTTGGACAGAATGAATTTCAGGATAATAATTCACTCATCACGTCTTCTTCCTTCTAAAATTTGAAATGATCATCATGGTAAACCAAGAATTTCTAATTCCTCCTCCATTTTTACTTTTTATATCACAGAGAGATTTTTTTTACTATTGTCTTAAGTGGTAGATGTCTACTCTCCCTTTTCTAGCCTATCTCTGTCATCTTTATAATATGCTTTCAGAATTTGAGTTCCTCTTTTGAACCTTTTTCAATCACCTTCTTTTTACTTCATGTGCCTTTATTTTTTCTCTTGTATTTTTGTTTTTAATCCTTTCCACTTAAAATTAATTGTCTTACAACAATCCCCCACACTATTTTATGGAATTGGTAAAAAAAAAAAAAAAGAATATCTAGTCAGTTTGTGTGTGCGTGTGTGTGTGTGTTGTGTTTCTTTTTTTCCCCTGAAGCAATTGGGGTTAAGTGACTTGCCCAGAGTCCCACAGTTAGGAATTGAAGTGGTAAGTGTCTGAGGCTAAATTTGAACTCAGATCTTCCTAACTTCAGGGCTGGTACTCTATCCAGTGTGCCACCTAGCTGCTCCAAGAATAGAAATATAGAAGGATCCAGAATGATCTTATTATAGCATGACCTCAATCATCATAAACTGTATATAACATTCTCTCTCCCTCTGCTCAGGGAACTCTATTAACTATACTTACCACAAATTTCCATTTTTGACATATATCCCTTTTTTTATTCAAAAGAAACATTCCTTGAGGCAATCATCAGGTTCTAATAATTTAATTTATGTGGCTATGACAGTGTGTCATGCCAGACTTTTGGAATACCCATTCACTATCTGGCATTTAGTTTATCTGCTTTATTTGCATTTTATAAGACAATATTAAAAAAATAAAAGACAATATTAGCTTGAGTTGGACACATATTGCAAACCATCTCCCTTCCTCTATCCTCTAGTAACTGTTCCACAAAAGTACATAGGAATTAGATACAGCAGCTTCTTCTTCTACCCATTAGTCTGAATAATTCAGATCTGACTATGCCTGTAAGTGTTAGTTGTATTGTTAATTCTATGTATATCTAGATTGGATGGATTCCTCGGCATGGCATGACCTACTATATAACCTATACTTGTTAATCTAGCCTAATACTTGACTCTGATAATCCACAAACTTTGAGCTGTTTCTAAATTAGGATGATTCAGTGGAATGTACTATTGGGTAGATGATTGTGAAGTTTGGAGAGAGGGAGACACCAAAGACTACACATAGAAGATAGATGATCTCTCATCCCTTCCCTCAGAACTGTTTCCAAAGCTTAAATCTTAAAGGATGGCTTAAAGGGATAACAGAGTTGACATCATATCTAAATGCATCCCTATCTCCCTGCCTCATACTACTAGGTTTGGTATGGAGAACAAATCCACAAGATTGGAGTCAAGATGAACAAAACAAAACAACATCTCTTCACCCAATTCCCCAAATTCTAGGACCACAGAAGTGGAGTATCAGTTCTACAATATTCTACCATATTCTAGGCATTCAGATCAAAGGATGACTCCAGCTCTAATACAAATGTACAACCTGTCTATCCATCAGAACGTCCTTTAGAAATTGTGTCCCAGTGTAAGGAATTCAACACAAAAACTGAGATTCTCAGAGTTCTCTGAATGAACTTCAAGGAATTATGGATTCATAGAGGCAAGAAATAGAAGGGACCTTGATATTATCTCCTTTTAATACTGTTATTTTTACAGATGAGGAAACTGAGACCCAGGGAGAAGAGATTTACCTAATGTTACACAGTTATGGAACTATAATCAAAGTCTCAAATTTTTTTTAAATTTAGTATTTTATTTTTCCCTAGTAACATGTAAAAACAATTTTAACATTATTTTTAAAATTTTGAGTTCCAAATTCTTTACATTCCTCCCTCCCCACCTATTCCCTCATTGAGAAGTCAAAAAATTCAATATAAGCTATACAAGTGTAGTTAGGCAAGGCATTTCCATAATAGTTATGTTTAAAAGAAAGCATAAACTTTCTCCCAGAAAAAATTTCAAAAAAAGTTTTAAAAGTCTGCTTCAATCTGTATTCAGACTTTACAAGTTCTTTATCTGGATATGGATAGCATTTTATAAGTCCTTCAGGGTTGTCTTGGTTCGTTATATTGCTGAGAATAGCAAACTCTTTTACTGCTGATCATCTTACAATATTTCTGTTAGTTTGTAAACAGAACATTTCATTTTGCATAAGTTCATGGAAATCTTTTCAGGTTTCTCTGAGACCATCTTGATCATTGTTTCTTATAGCACCATCATAATCACATCCCTTAATTTGATCATTTCTCCAAAATGATGGATATTTTCTCAATTTCCATTTTTTTGCCCCTAGAAAAGAACAGGCACAGATAATTTTAAAGGTCCCTTTCTTTTTATTTTTTATTTCTCTTGGGATACAGACTTAGTAGTGCTGTTGCTAGATCAAAGGGCATGTGTTCTTGAAACTTAGTCTACAGTTCTTTATACAATATCACACTGAATAGTTTGGAGGTCTCTGTAGAGTGATGGAAAGGAGGCTGGACCAGGAGTCTGGAAACTTGCATTAGAGTGCCAGCTTTAAGATACCTTCTTAGTAGTTGTGTGTCCCCAAGCAAGTCACAAGTTGATTGAATCTCACTCTCCTTAACTGCAAAATGAAGAGCTTGGGTTATATATTCTTTTAGTAATCTCATCAGTAATCATCTCTAAATCAAATCCATAGAATGATTCTGAAAAAGCCATGGTTCTACTCACCAGTCCTATCCCTGAGCAGACCAAAACTTCCATCCTGCATGGTTCATTTTGATATATGGTCTTTATTCTTACTCTTGAACTAGATAGTTGCACATTATCTGTACATTTTCACATTATCTGTACATTATTTGATCCAAATAATACCTGAACAATAACTTCTTCTACAATACCCCTAAAACAATGCTCATCTGGTAGCTCCTCAGAAAACTCCAGTGATGGGGCACTCACTACCTCCTAAACTGGTCATTCCCCTTTTTGGATAATTCTAATTGTAAGCAAGAAATTTTTTCTTACATTAAATTACTTGTGCTTCTAGGCAACTTCCCTCCATTGTACTAAGTAAAATAGATCTGACACCTCTTCTAATAGTCCTTTAGATACTCAAAGTCCTTCCTCAGGGAATCATGTCAAATCAGTGCATTATTTTTGGAAAAAGTGTACCAATGAGCCTCCAATTGTTATCCCCAAGACATTCCCAAATCCAAAAAATCTCTGCTGCCTTCCCCTAATAGAATATAAATTCCTAGAAGGTATGGATTATTTCATTTTTATCTCTGTTTCCCCATCTGGCCCAGTGTCTGACTCACAAAAAAGGGAGATAATAAATACTTTTCTTTTGGGATCCCACCTGATTTTCTTGGCATCTTAGTAACAAATTTCTCAGGCTATTTATAATATGTTCTTATTTTGTATTTATTGTATTTTTTTGGTATTGTATAAAATATTCAATTATTTCATACTTTCTTGTTTCTATATATTTATCTCCCCCAACATATGCTTACATATTTATTCTGTATTTATCTTATATTTATCTGTACATGTCCCCTATTCAAGTATAAGTTACTTAAGGATGGAAAATGTTTTCTTTTTATCTTTCCATTAGTAGTATCTATCTTTCCATAGCAAATGCTTAACAAATAGTTATGAATTAATAGCAATGTTATCTGTAAGAATTCATTCTCCCTTAAAAACCTAAACATAGGTTTTGTTTTTATTTTTGTTTTTTGTTTATAATATGCTTTTGCTGAGGTACTTCTGAACCATATTCTAAGAAAATATAACATTAGTTAACACATATAGTGCTTACTATGTGTCAGAGATTGTACTAAGAATTTTACAAATATTCTCTCATTTTTATCCTTTCAACTAAGTGTGTTATTATTTCCATTTTACAAATAAGGAAATGGAGGCAAACAGATTAAGTGACTTGTTCAGGGTCACACACAGCTATTAAGCATCTGAGAGTAGATTTGAATTCAGAATTAGACTCTAGACCCAGCACTCTATTCACTGTGCCATCAAGCTGAAACCTCTATTTGCTGTATATAATGTTGTATGTAAAACTTGGACCAGAGTAAGAGTTTAATAAATGTTTGCAGATAGACCAAGTGACCAGACATCATGGAATAGCTACTAATGATCCAACCTGCCTGGATCTGAGTCTGATAAGACTCAGATAAGAACCTGATAAGAAACATCTAGGGATTAGGAAGTTGTGTCATTTAATGTAGCAAACTGAAATGTTCTCAAAGTTCTTTTCCTGTCATCAGTCAAGTTAAAATAAAGCCTCAAGTTCTCCCTGAGCTGTTTTCTTAAGATGTTCAGATGACAAGTCCCCCCAGATTCACTAGACATTTATTAAGCACCAACTATGTGCCCAGCCCTGCTCTTGGCATTGTCTGCTACGAAGGCCCTTATTGCTGATTCTTGGAGCCTGGCCTAGGTTTGCATTAATCAATCCCCCATTGAAGTTTTCTTGGTACAATTATCTTTAGAACTCACACACAATAATCCCCAGCTAATAACCCACAACCTGAAGAAACATGTTTGCCATCTGCTCTGGCTCCCTGCTTTGTCTCTCTCTTTTTTTCGGTTATCTCTGGGAAAATGTGAATGCTGCCTCTTGGTTTATGCTTGTCGTCCAGCTTATAGCTGTCATGGAATGACAGCATCTAAACAAAAATGACTGGGGGGCATTGTTTTCTCTCTACCAAACATATTGTCTAATGTGCTAACCACGTGTATAACTGATTTGTCAAAATTAGTCACTTCAGGTAACAGGCCTTGTGCAACAGAGTTTTTAATAAGCTTATGTCTCTTGCTCATGCCTTTCAGTGAGCAGCTCAGTCAGCCCTAGGTTTCTCTGTATATTTGATTTATCCATTTCCAGATGGTTCTCTGTCTGCCAACTCTTATTTTGCCCCACGATTCTTCTCCCCATGCTGATTCTTCCATTAAATTGACCCTAGGAACTCTGACAAAGAGGCTGATGTTCTCAGGGGCTAGACACATTCTGTCTGGCATAACATATTCCCTGTCTTTGTTTCCAAATCAAGCTGTATTTTGTATGGACTCCACAACACAATCAAATGATTTAAAAAAAAAACAGTTTATTTTTTACCCTTTTAGAAAATGTTCCTCATGTTACAAAAACATTGGGATTCTTTTTAGATTCCTAGACTAACATTTTTACATTCTTGTTAGATTTTAAGCTTTTTCTATATCTATACTATCTCCTGGGAGGTCATGGAGATGGAGCAATTCTGTCTTTGTTAACCTTAAGGTCATGAAAACAGAAGAATCTCCCTCACACTTTTGGTGAGTCACACTTCGATGATTTCCATCTCATCTTATTGCATTTTGTAAAGCTTTCTACCTGCTTCCCTGGCACAGAATGTTCTCTGACTTTGGAGATATTAAAAAAGTACTAAGTCTCCAACCTATATCTGCTTTTCTTTATTACTTTTCTCCTTGACTTCCATTCATCTTTTATCATTGCTCTTTGGTCCTCTCACTTGGTAGTCCCTTTTCTCAAACTGCCTTGTTTTTTAACTGTGTTATGTTTATTTGTGTATTTATTACCCTTGCATTTATGATCTATCTATCTATCTATTTATCAATATATCATAAGAGACTTGTTCCAGGTCCCACATAGCTATTAAGCATCTGAGACTAGATCTGAACTCAGATGTTTTAATCTCCAGGTTATATATATAGTATGCACTTGTTGTCTGACTCCAGAATATATATGTATATGTGTATATATGTATATATGTGTGTGTGTGTATACACTTCTTGTCTTCCTTAACAGAATGTAAGCTTCTTATGAGTAGTGATAGTTTCATTTGTTACACTTGTATCTCTAATGTCTGGAACATAGTAGATACTTACAGCATTTTTGCTAATGAATTCTGTCCAAATACATTATCTTCTTAGCTGAGAAATGTCCCAGATAGCTCTCCAAAGGCAATTGAAAGAATTCAGATCACCAGGAAGTTGAATTATTTCCACACTAACTCAACTGTGTTGCTTCTGAAATAGGAAGAAGAAAATTTTATTTTTGATTGAGACTCCTTACCCCATTTATTTAGGTTCTCATAGCTTTCTATACACATTTTGTTGTTGTATTTGTTGTTGGGTTCCTAGTTAAATTCCTACACTTTTCTCAATTTATGTCATTCATTTGGAGTTAAGTAACTATGAATGGCAAGCTCTTAAAACATTACTGCAACTTGTACATTATGGGATAAAAATGATAGATATGTGCTATAGTAATAGCATATTGATTAAATGAGTGAACTGGGGAAAGAAAGATTACAATTAAAAGTTTTTAAGAAATCCTTTTTCTTGTAAGTTTACCAGAAACATTATCAACATTGAAAACAAAAAAGATGGATAGTTTTGGGAGTGTCAGTCATAGAAGTGTTTCTTCTCCTACCATCAAGATAGAGGGTGGGGTGGATTATGGGGCAGAATGTCACATATATTTTCATATATACTCACAGTCTCAGTAGTTTTAGACTTTTTTTTAAAACAAGGATAGATTCAATTCCAAGTTTGGAGAGAAGAAAATAGTATAATGAGTAATGTTTTAAAAATGTTTTTAATTTAATAGTTGGAATCAATTTATTAAAAGAGATGACTTATTAGGCATCTGCAACAGTGACTTCCACATGTACACCTGGTTTAATGTCGATAGAAATGATCTGTTCAATGATCTCAGAAGGACTGGGCAAATCAATAGGCATTTGTAGATTCTCATCTAGAACCGATCCCAAATCTTTGAACTTTCAGTGCAGGAAGTTTTTCTAGTTGTGATTCTAAGTGTCTTAGTGGGCATTGGAACAGGTCCCTTCACTTTCAAGTTCTTTTCAAGTTCTTTTTCAAGTTTAATCAGCAACACATTTTCTCAAGTGATTTCACATGGCGGCTGGTAAGGGCGATGTGGCTCACATGAATGGCCATTTAGGCTCCAAACTTGTCTTGCTGGTGTCTTTGAATGCCTTGGCAGTTGAATGGCTTTCTGACGGACTTATTTATTCCTCCGTGAGAGCAAACAAGGGAGTGAGTGAGTCAGGAGGAGAAGCAGGGACGCTGCTGAAGCTAGGGTACCTTCACCAAAGAGCATATCTATTATTTTTTAAAGAAAGAAAAGACGGAAGACATAAATTAAACACACACAACAATGACATAGATATGGAAGAAAAACTCAGAAAACTAGTTTTAGGTGTTACCTTTTTTTTTTTAAGTGTATGTGAACTAAAAGTTTTTTGTTTTTGTTTTTTTGTTTGTTTGTTTGTTTTTGTTTGCTTTTTTTTTTAAGTGTGAAAAATTAGCATTGTCTCTCTTGGAATGAGCAAGAAGGGAAAAAGAAGAGGTTAGATTTCACCTCTGCCATAACTCTTCCACAAACCCTTCCTTACTGCCTCACTCGCTTTTTTGAACTTCTCTTGCCCTCACATCTATACTATACAATTTAGCTTCTTCAGCAGTGAGTTATTCACTAATTGCTACATGCAAGCTAGTCTTCTCTCTCCTCGAGGTCGTGGACCCCATCCTGCTGTCCCTTTATATTCTTTTAAAAACTAGCAGTGCTAGATACCTAAGAGAAGCACAAAACATACTTGCTGATTGGATGAGAAATAATTGATAAAAGTAGCCTCCAGAAGAATACAAGAGTAAGACCATAGTTCATAGTTAAGAAAAAAGGATAACAGGAAAAATCTTGCCCAATGTGTTTCCTGAATGTGTAAACCTTGGAACATCAGTGGGACAAGATATTAAAATACAGTGATACCACAATTCTAAGGTCAGGACCTTGTTTCTGGTACAGATCGTCCATCTGTCTCTTCCATAAATGGAAGTCATTTTAAAGGATATACAACCACTTTGCCTTTCATTCTCTTTGCCTTTGTAAGCATTTTTAGACTTTTCAGGGATTTGTGTTACTTTTCTCTCAAGGCACTGGACTTTAAACAAATTCTTTCACTGAAAAAGAAATTTCACACTAAATGTTCCAAACAGTGGGATATATCCATTTTCCCCTTGTACAGACTAGATAAGTCACATTGGATTTATGAAGGAAAACTAGAGAGGAAAATTTCACAGGAGCACTTTTTGAAGAAAGACAAGATTAAATTAGAAGTTAACCTGGGAACATAACAGATCCTTAGGGAATGCTATGAATGATTAAGAACACATGATGAAAAATTGGCCTGAACACCTGGATTCCAGAGATTGAGCTCTACCATATTTGAGAATAAAAATCTCTAGTAAGAAATTCAGAATCAAATTAAAAGTTTGGTAAACGAATAGGATGAAAAACATTCTTGGAAGTGGTAAAGAGTAGGACTATTTCGGCAGGCAGCCAATTTGCTATGGCCACCTCCCTTTACAATTCTGCCCTCACCCCCCTAGACCAGGATTTCTTTCTTTTTTTCCCCATTTTGTTTTCTTTTTAAAAATAATCATAACTTTTTATTGACAGAACACTTGCCTGGGTAATTTTTTACAACATCATCTCTTGCACTCACTTCTGTTCCGACTTTTCCCCTCCCTCCCTCCCTCTATGTCCTCCCCCAGATGGTAAGCAGTCCTATACACATGCTAAATATCAGACCAGGATTTCTTAACCTATTGTGTATCATAGATCTAAAATGCATGTCAGAGTATAAAAGCCTATGAATCCCTTTTCAGAATAATGTTTTCAAATGAATCAAATAAAAGATACAGGATTGCAAAGGAAACTTATTATATTAAGATAGAGTTTTAAAATTTTTTTAATATGTATTTTCAGTTCTAAATTCTCTCCCTTTCCCTCTCCCTCTCCCTCTCTCTCTCTCTCTTCCTCCCTCTCTCTCTTTCTCTCCTTCCCTCCCTCTCTTTCTCTCTCCCTCCCTTCTTCCCTCCCTCTATCCTGTCCCCAGTCATTGAGAAGACAAAAATATAATACCTATTATCTTTAAGAAATAATGCAGTAACCATATTGTAGGAGCAAGAAAATGAAAGAAAATATTTTACATTCAGTTTGTCAGTTAAAAAGAAGTTCATATACTCCAAGTTGTCCTAGATTATAAGTAGGTGAAGGTTAAAAATTGTGTCAACAGATACCTGTTGTATAAATGAGATGAATGACAGAGAAAAAAGTTAAATGTGGAGGAAGAATATTCAGTTACCTGGTCTTTCCATCACAAATAGGTTTTAGGACAAATTCCAATGCTGTTGACAAATCAAGAAATTCATTTCTAGAGATTGATTAAGCCCCTATTCTGTGCAAGAGATCCTGTATAGGATAATGGTGTCATTAAGGTGAGAACAAGGATTCTTGCTCTCAAGGAGTTTGCAATCTTGTAGGTTTTATTAGAGACCTTGTTAAATATGAAGCAAAATAAAACAAAAAACACAAGATATAAAATGGAGGTAAAGAAACCCATTGAGTCTGTGTGGGAGAGGCAAAGGTTGGAAGGAAAGATTAAACATTGCAGCACTAAATTATGTTTGCCAAAGATCTTCATCTATTAACATGTCCCAAGCTAACACATTAAGTCTCATTGCATCAGTCATATTCTGTTACATTTTGTAATTTAATGAAACATGAAGTGCGACCATGCGGCGAGGTTGCTTAGCTCAGTGAATTGATGTATCCTCTGACAATAATTTCAGTTAAATACAATTTTTTAAAAATTTGCGCTTGTTCCTATAAGAGAAATTAGATAATCCTTCATTCTCATTTTGGCCAATAGTGTCACACCAGCCTGTTACTAAGCCTTCTAGTACTAGAGTTGCCTGAGTAGCACTATTTGTGGTGATCCTTCCTTCCCACCATTCTTCACTCCACCCTGTCCTCAATATGTAATGCTTAGTTAACATTTCAGTTAAGTGTATGGATAACCTACAAACCCCTTCAGAACATGTGCAGATATCCCCTGATTGCATCATTCAGCTCCTTCTGTTATCCACGTGGCATATGGGCTTTACTAGTTGAGTTTTTGTTGGAGGACTTTTACTGCTTACCCTTTTCTTTTGTGTTTTTCTGTAATATGATGTTCATGAATATCAAAAGGTTTTGGGAGATCTTCTACTATTGGCCACAAATATGGCATATACTAGAGCAGCTACAGTTGCAACTGACCTTGTGATACAGAAAGCTTTGAACTATTAGAAGATACTTTTTTTTTTGAGCTATACTCCATGGAAGTGAAAGGTGAACTGGCTAATTAGCAGTCTTGCAAAAGTATGTATGTCCTAACTAGCCTTTAACATTAGCCTTCCAACTGATAGTACTAGCAGTGCTAAGTTCCTGGATTCTGTTCTAAATCATTCTGTGATTTCATCATTCCCTTTTTTATGTTGGAATAATCTGCTTTTGCTATGCCTAATTCACATTTGTATTTTTCTTCTTACTTTCTTGCTGGTAAAAACTCTGAAATTTTGAATCAAATACATTTCCATAGTTAGCAAAATACAAGTAGAAATTTTCCCAGAAATTCAAAATGGGGGTGGTGAAAGGCCAATGAATAAGAGAATTAGGAAGCGTAATTTTTTTATTGAAGAGTCAGGCAATAGTAAAGCAATGAACTCACCATACAAACCATAATGACAGGTAAAGAAAAGTGTAAGTTGTCACATCCTATAGCTTTAGCCAAGCAACACCTAATTAGCCTCTATTCTGGACTAGTAAGAAGTAAAAATATATGTTCGTTTTTATTTTCACTTCTATCCCTTTGGCAGTGAGTTTAATGAGCAGGGAACATCTTGATACAAACATAAACATAAACATAAAAAAAATTAAAATTGATTCTGTGGTCTTCTTTGCCTGAGGATGAGGTGTGTTATATTTCATACCTCCTCTAAAGTTCTTTAATAACTTTAGAGGGTTAGGGACTCTCTCCTCTTTGTCATTGGCTCTAGAACTCATCCAATATATTATTCTAAATTTAAGGGATTCAAGCACCCCAGTTTCATTTGATTACTTAACAGTAAGATTAGTTTTTATAAAGGAACATTTCCTTCAAGGATATAGTAACATATAAACAGTTCGCTCCAAGATCTCATGGCCAAACATGATTCCTCCCTTTATCTCTGAAGAAGGGAAGAGGATTAGGTTTATAGCTTAATACATTCCTATATATGAAGTCAAAAGCCCCCTCAAACTTGTATCCATGGAATCTGGCTTCTAAGAGCTTTCCTGTTTCATGTTCCAATGTGGAATCCTGGACTCCACAAACCTCATGGATCAAGCTCTAGGGAATCCTCTGTATCTAGAACTAAAAAAGGATAAATGAAATATTTCCAAACTTTCAAGGGGATTAGAGTGAAGTGATCAGACAAGTTGTAGGAGACCTTGGAGGGGATGATTTCATTAAAATCCAAAAGAGAGGGAGTACCCAGGTGGAGATGGTAATGAATAGGGTTAATGGCTACAGAGATGTCAAGAAAGATGACTTGAGAAAAGGCAATAGATTTGACAAATTAAAGAACTGATGACTTAAAACAGCAGTTTCTGTTGAATGATAGCAATGATAGGAAATGTAAGTCCAAGTGGACTCAACAAAGATAACAAGGTTTTACCATTAGGAATTTGTTTGAAGAATGGAAGAAAAATATAGGGTGAGAATTGAGGAAATGATAGGATCTATTTAAGGCATTTTTTTTTTAGGATGTGGATATTTATCCTTATATACCAGGTATAACTTTGGCCAATCTAAATTCATGCTCAAGACTGGAGCGTAATGAATAATTTGTGGTTGAAATTTAATTTTAAAAATCACTTTATGAATAACAAAGGATTAAAAAGCTATAATTACTAAAAATCAAACTACTCCACTATCTTTGGCTTTCCCAGAATAGTAGCACTGAGTCAAAAAGACATTTAGAAACTTTGTCAGACTTTAAAAATGTATCTCTGGGGTAGCTAAATGGTGCAGTGGATGGGCATCAGTTCTAAAGTCAGGACGACCCGAGTTAAAATTTGACCTCAGCCACTTAATACTTACTAGCTGTGTGACTTTGAGCAAGCCACTTAATCCCAATTGCCTTGCAAAAAAAAAAAAAAAAAAAAAAAAAAAAGAAGAAGAAGAAAAATGTATCCTCAAATAGGTTGGAGTTCTGCCCTTAATCATGGATGTGCTTATAAATATTTAACCATTAGTTATTCAAGAGAAAAAAAGATTGTCTATGACATATTTGAAATTTTGACTCTGCATTATCAATATTTTTCCAATGCTAGCTGTGTGATTCTGGGCAAAATCTCTAAAAGTGTCTCAATTTATTCATTAGTAAAATTAAGACAATCGCATCTGCTTCCAATGGATATTCTGAGGATCAAAGAGATCATTGTAAAACACTGAGCCAGTATCTGGTATATAATAAGTGCTATATAATTGTTAATTATTGTTATTATTACTTATTAAACCCATGATTTATGGTATTTGCCATTTCCAAGGTGTAAATTCTCTCATACTGAAAATTTAACAATTCCCTGGGGACTATTTTCAAGCTGATTTGAGCACACCCTTTCTCTAGTCCTCTCATGCAACCAAATATTGAATACAGTTTCCTTAATCCCTTAAAGTGAAATCATCTTATGACATGGCAAGATTAAGTCAACAAGTTTGATATTTTTCTCAATAGATTTTTTTTATTTTTCCAAATACATATAAAGATAGTTTTCAAAATTTATTTTTGTAAGACTTTGTGTTCCAAATTTTTTTATCTCTTTCCCTTAATCCTCACCTTCCCCAAGATAGCAAGAAATCTGATATACGTTAAACATGTGCAATCTTTTAAAACATATTTCCATATTTATCATGTTGTACAAAAAAAAAAGCAGACCAAAAGGGGAAAAATGAGAAAGTAAAAGCAAACAAAAACAAACCAAGAAGGTGAAAATACTATATAATTCAATCCAGATTCAGTCTCTAAAATTTTCTCTCTGGATGAAGATGGCATTTTTCATCCCATGTCTTCTGAATTGCCTTGCATCACTACATTTAAACAAGCATTTATTAAGCACTTAAGTGCTTAATAGTAAGTACTGAAGATGCAAAGAAAGGGAGAACAGTTCTCAAGGAACTTGCAGTCTAATAGGGGAGAAACATGCAAACTATTTACCAAAAAAGTTATAAAGAGGAGAAGTTGCAAATAATCAACCATAGAGAAAACAGTAGTATTAAGGGGAATTAGGAAAGGCTTTTTATTGAAGTGGGAATTTTAGCTGAAATTGAAAAAAGCCAGAAGATGGAAATGAGGGGGGAGAGCATTCCTAGTAAAAATAAATGCTGATTCTATCATACATGGGAATATTTGAAGGCAGCAGGGGAGAAAAAAGTAGTTGGCCAGGATTTGAAGAATAGAAGGAAGATTGAATCTGCTGGAGAAGACAAGATGGCATCAGGTAAGAAAAGGTCTACCTTGTCCTCAAAGATTCAAAGAAAAGGGGAGAGATGGAAAAACTCTGAGATGATTTAGTAAAATCATAAAGCTTATGAAAGATATAACCAAGAGGAGTATTACCAGCTGTATTTAATCTTCACTGAGGGTAGAACTAGAGGAAACAGGCTGAAATGGCTCCTTAAGGAGGAATTTCCGCACACTGAGGATTGTTGACCTCTACTCAAGTTCGACTCTGATGCCTTATCTTGGAGCAGAGGTGACTGAATTCTTGAAGACTATGCCAGCAGAGAACAAACTCTGGTTGGTCCAATCAAGTTGGGAAAGGGTTCAAGCACAAAATGTTGAAAATAAACTGACTATTATGCAAGACAAAGCCTAGCTAAGGGCAGAAAGATAGCTTGAGAAAGCTAGGATGGTTTTTTTGTATCATAAACTGTTTTGTGTCCATTCCCATTCTTAGTGGAGAGAAATTCATGTCTTTTTAAGTATTAGAATCCTCAACTAGAGTCCTCTGATACCCCATTGTTGTATAGAGGGGACCTGAAATGTCCAATGACTATTCCAAAAGAGTATTCTTGGATAGGTTCTACCAAACTGGAAAGGTTCAAAGTGACAAACTAGAATCTAAGGATACATTTCAAAGTTGATTTCAATGATTATTTTTTTTGGCTATAGAAATTCAACATAAACTCATAATTTGGGAGACAGAAGGAATCATAGATGTCATCCAGTTCAATCCCTTCATTTTTGCAGAAGAGGACAACCGAGGATCAGAGAAGTTGGCCAAAGTTAGACAGGCTATATATAAACAGCAAATCCTGATTTGAACTCGGGTCCTATGGCTCCAAATTCAAGTGCTCCAAATTTAATTCTTTTCTCATTGTAGTTTGAATGGAACTCAGAGACTATTATATAGAGTCCCACCCTCCTTATTTTACAGTTAAGAAAACTGAAGCACACTGATGTTAAGGAAGCATGGTCTGAATCCAGAGCCTCTGTCACCAAAGACAGTTTTTTACCCAATATATTATACTCCTTCTTAACATCTGTATAGAAAGATGAGAGTCAGATTAAATATCTTCCCTTTAGACTCTAGGTTCTATGATCCTCTCTACTAAGATGAAGGCTGTGTCAGAGCTGATTCTTACTGAAAGTCTACTGTTTAATTTTCACTAAGAGCCTTAACATCTCAGAAATGAATTAAAAACCCTACCTACAAATCAGGGCTTGATTTATTGTTTTATTAATTACCTAGATGTATAAGAAAGCAATAGAGAAACTGCTAATAATAAATATTAAGTGAGTATATATACCTTTCCCTTCCCACTCCAGAGAGACAGTAAACATTTATTAGCCCATCTCCACTAAGACTATCACCTAAATCAGAGAGAGCTTGTGATGTCTAATGGTGAATGAAACTCCCACATCAATGAAATCAAAATTCTTTTGAATTTTGTAGTATTAAAATTCAAATATTAAAGATATTGAAAAAGGGGATTCACAAGTAATGTAATCAATGAACAAAGGAAATCACATTCATTCATTCATTCAATAAGTGTCTATGTGCTTCTTTTGTGCATAATTTGGGGATAATTTCGGTTTGTTTCTGCCCACAGGTAAAAGCAGATAGTATCTGTTTCATAAGGTTTCAATATCTCTTCCATCTTTGTGATTCTTACAAGCAGTGTGTATATATTAAGTCCCTTTGGAGGTTGCTGTAACTCCTTCAAAATACTTGGGTACAACTTAATGAATTAAAGCAATAATTTAAACTATACATCAACCAACAATTAGACAATTATTAAGCATATTTTATGTATCAGATACTGGGCTAAAAGTTGGAGTTTAAAAAAAGCAAAACTTATTTATTCTAAAGAACTAATGAGTTCCAAGAAATTTCCTACTTATTTCCATGAAATAGCTTATGCAATAGAATAGCCTAGAGACTAACATCCATTGGGACTGGGATCTAAGTACTTCGAGTGTTTTAAAGACTATAGAGAAAATGAAACTCATGGCATGTAGGGGCTTATAAATCAAAAAAAAGTGAAGTCAACAGCCATTAAGTGAAGATTGAGTAAGATTACTGTCATATTCTTTATATCATTTATTATAATATGAGAGTTCGTAGTAATTCTCAATTAGGTTATTTCAATCCTAGCTAAGTCTCTTGCCTCAGCTCTCAGGTATTGTTGCCCGGTACTGGAAGGTATCATTTTCTTAGATGAGATAATATGCATTATGTATGGCTCTTAATCCTGGGACTGTATAAATGTAAATATAGAGATAATGAAAATAAAGAAGCCAGGTCCTTGATCTTGGACTCTAACATTCTCATCTCTATTCATTTTTCCTTCTGCAGTCCTTCACTCTAGCTCTTCATCTCTTTCTTTCTAATGACATTTATTCCCTTGCTGCCTATATTTTTCTTTAGTCCATTACCTCTATTCTGGTTTCATTTTCCTTCCTACTCATTTTAACTCATTGTTCAGCTAGTCCCAACATTGTTTTATCTTCTTTCATCTCCAATCTCTTGTTCCCCCATAATTCTTACCCTGTTAATTCCCAATATTACCCCATTTCATCTCTTGCTCTCAAGCTGCTATTATTGTTGTTCACTACTCATTCTTAAAGAATACAAATGATATCAAAGATGGTAATATATTGACTTGAAAGTAAGTTGGATTTAAATTAGAGTTGTGCAGAGTTATCAGCCTCACCCTTTCCTTCAGAGTCACTGGGGTCCAGTGGCAAAACATGTTAGGATGATTGACAATGGCCCCAGGTACATGGAAGATGGTGACCTTTTTAAGCTAAAATTTTTCCCAGGCAACACCCACCTAGAAGTTTAAGATTAGATAAGAATTCAGGCAAAAGATAGTCCCTCCTCTTTCAATCCTTCTCATTTTTCTTTTTTTTTTCTTCTTTTAGTGAATTAATGATATGCTTTTTCATCTATAAGTGTGTGTATATATACACACACAAATAATGTACATGTATACATGCATGTATATTTACACATATAAATGTACACATAACATATATTTCCTTTGCTGTGAGCATTATTCACTTCCTTTTGCCAAGAAAGAGGCTACCTACTAATTCTAGAGGAACTGGAGTAGGCATGAGAATGGTTATAGTTTAGTATAGACCAGGGCTTCGTAAGCTTTTTTTCATTCACAATGCCTTTTTGCCCAATAAATTTTTACATGAATGGCAAGAAACTGGAAACTGAGTGGGTACCCATCAATTGGAGAATGGCTGAATAAATTATGTATAAGAATGTTATGGAATAATAGTGTTCTGTAAGAAATGACCAGCAGGATGATTTCAGAAAGGCCTGGAGAGACTTAACATGAACTGATTCTAAGTGAAATGAGCATGATTTCATTGTACATAGCAACAACAAGATTATATGATGATCAACTCTGATAGACGTGGCTTTCCTCAACAATGAGATGATTCAAACCAGATACAATTGTTCAGTGATGAAAAAAGCCATATAGACCTCAAAGAGAGGGATGTGAGAACTGAGTGTGGACCACAACATAGCATTTTCACTATTTCTGTTGTTGTTTGCTTGCATTTTGTTTTCTTTCTCAGGTTTTTTCCCCTTCTTGAGCTGATTTTTCTTGCACAGCAAGATAATTATAAATATGTATACATATATTGAATGTAACATATATTTTAACATATTTGACATATATGGAACTACCTTTCATGTAGGGGAGGGGGCAGGGAGAAGGAGGGGAAAATTTGGAACAGAAGGTTTGGCAAGGGTCATTGTTGAAAAATTACCCATGCATATGTTTTGTAAATAAAAAGCTTTAAATAAAATTAAAAAAAAGAAATTTTATATGACTCCTGGTATATATAAAATAAGTATACAAATCAAATACATCTATTTTAAAACAATTCTTTGTTATACATATATTTTCATTTATTAAAAATGAAAGCAAATTGTTATATTAATGAAATAGATATGCTTGTTTATTTTTACATAAAGAATCAAATCGTAGTGGAATATTAGATACTATAGCATATAGAGTATCTTCAATGTTTTTCATAGTTGATTGATATTTCAAAAAGACACTCAGTTACGTGACTCCAGATGAGATCCTCATTCATCATTTAAGAA
Source organism: Sarcophilus harrisii (assembly GCF_902635505.1). NCBI lineage: Eukaryota > Metazoa > Chordata > Mammalia > Dasyuromorphia > Dasyuridae > Sarcophilus > Sarcophilus harrisii. Next base: position 158,603,490 of record NC_045426.1, on the reverse strand, counting down.
GCTTTGGCAGAAAAAGGGAACACACAAGCTCACTGAAGGAAGTAATTCCTTAAGAATTGGAATAAAACAAGTGAAAAGTAAAGACTTTATGAGGCATAAAGATAAGCTAAAACAAAATCAAAAATATAAAAAAAAGAGAGAGGAAAAAATATGAAATTTCTTATTGGTAAAGAAAAAATACTGACTTAGAAAATAGATCCAGTAGAGATAATATAAGAATTATTGGATTGCCTGAAAGCCATGATAAAACAAACAAACAAATAAACCCAAGGCTTTGTCAACATCTTCCAAAGACTTATCATAGAAAACCTATATATATATATATATATTACAATCAGAGAGCAAGATAGAAACTGACAGAACCTACTGATCACTGCCTGAAAGAAAATGCAAAATAAAAGGGAACATCACAGTCAAATTCCAGACCTCACAGATCAAGTAGAAAGTATTAGAAGCAGCCAAAAAGAAACAATTCAAATATCATGGAATTACATTCAGAATTACAGAGGATCTTGAAATGTCCACGTTAAAGAACTGGAGAGTTTAGTATACAATATACTAGCAAAGGAGTTAGGATTACAATAAAAATCACCTCAACCAGAAAAACTGAATATAATCTTTTAGGAGGGGAAATGAATATTCAATAAAATAAAGGACTTTCTTTCATTTCTAATGAAAAGATCTGAGCTGAATTTAAAAAGAAATTGGACCTTCAAATACATGACTCAAGGGAAAACATAAAAAAAGGAAAAAAGAAAGAAGAGAAAACACAGAAAGTACAATTAGGTTAAACTGTTTACATTCTATATGGCAACATAATATTTGTAACTCTTAACTTTATTAGTATTAGAGCAATTAGAAGCCGTATTTGTAGACAAGAGTGCTTGGGTATAAAGTGACTTTGATTGGATGATCAAAAACCAAATAAACAATCCCCTCAAATAAAGAAAGAAAATTGTACTAGAAGAAGGAGATGGGGATTAGGTAGGATTAAATGGATAGATTATTTCACATAAAAAAGAGAATGAAAGAGTTATTATGATGAAGGGGGAAAAGGAGGTGGTGAGCAAAGATTAAACCTTAATCTCATCAAAATTGGCTCATACAGAGAATAATATGCACAATCAGTTGGATATAGAAATCTATCTTACCCTATACGGAAATGAAAAGGGACTGGAATGATAATTAGTAGGGGAAACTGAAAAAAGGGAGGTCATGTTAGGGAAGGTAGTGATCAAAAGTAAAATGCTTATTAGGAGGGGAAGGGGGAAAGGATGGGATATAAGATACATAGGCAATAACCAAGCTAAAAATAGCTTGGAGAGAAATACATAACTATAAATGTGAATGGGATGAACTCACCCATTAAATAAAAGTGAATACTAGAATGGATTAAAAACCAGAATCCTACAATATTTTGTTTATAAGAAACACATTTGAAGCAGAGAGATAAACACAGGGTAAAGATAAGGAACTGGAGAATTTATTATTCTTTAGCTTAAACAAAGAAAGCAGGGTAGCAATCATGATTTCAGGCAAATAAAAAGCAAAAATAGATTTAGTTAAAAGAGGTAAAGAAGGAAACTCCATCTTGCTGAAAGGAACCTTGGACAATGAAATTATACCTGTACTAAACATATATGCAGCAAATAATATAGCATTTAAAATTTTGAAGGCAAAGTTGAATGAATTCTAGGAAGAAATAAAAGTTCAAACTATACTGGTGGAGAACATCGACACTCCTCTCTCAGAACTAGATAAATCTAGCCAAAAAAACAAACAAACAAACAAACAAAAAAAAAAAACAAGAGTTAAAGAGGTGAATAAAATTCTGGAAAAACTAGATAAAATAGATCTCTGGAGAAAATTGAATAGGAATAGAACAGAATATATCTTTTCTCAGCAATACATGGCAACCTCACAAAAACTGACCATCATTTGGGGTAAAAGTATCTTTCCCAGATCATAATGCAATAAAAATTATAGATTTTTGACCTTATTGAGGTGTCAATAAGAACAATGGAGAGATTAACATTAATTAGAAATTAAATAACCTAATCCTAAAAAGCAAGTGGGTAAAATAATAAATCATAGAAACAACAAACAATTTCATTTAAAAAATTACAACAATGAGACAACATAACCAAAATTTATAGAATGCAGCCAAAAAAATAGTCAGGGAGAAAATTATATATATTTAATTGATTACATCAATAAAACAGAAAAAGCAGATCAATGAATTGGGCATGCAACTAAAAAAAAAAACTAGACAAAGAATGAATTAGAAATCCCTAATTAAGTGCCAAATTAGAAACCCAGAAAATCAAATGAGAAATTAACAAAATGGCAACTAACAAAAACATTGAACTATTAAATAAAATTAAAAGCTGGATTTATGAAAAATTCAATGATAAATCACTGGTTAATTTAATTTTTAAAAAGCAAAGAATAAAACCAAATTACTAGCATCAAAAATATGAAAGAAGTTTATTCACCACCATTGAAGAAGAAATTAAAACAATTGATTGGTGTTATTTTCCCCAATTACATGCCAAAATTTTTGACAATCTAAATGAAATGGAAACATATTTATAAAATATAAATTATTCAGATTAACAGAAGAAATAAAATACTTAAATCACCCAGTATTAGAAAAAGAAATTGAACAAGCCATCAATGAACATTGTAACAAAAAAAATCCCAATGGACAGAGTGAATTCTATCAAATATGTAAGGAACAATTAATCCTAATAATATATAAAATATTTGGAACTGCAGTCAAAGAAGGACTCCTAGAAAAAAAAAAATTTAGGACACAAATATGGTGCTAATATCCAGTTAAGAAGAGCCAAAACAGAAAGAAAACTGTAGACCAACTTTCCTAATATTAATAAAAATTTTTCAATAAAATGTTAGCAAAGAGATTATAACAATTTATCACAAGGATAAAACACAATGGCCAAAGTGAATTTATAACAGGATTGCAAGAATGATTCAATATTAGGAAAACTATCAGCATAATTGATCGTATTAATAACAAAACTAACAGAAATCATATGATAATCTTAAAAGGGGAAGAAGAAACTTTTGAGAAAACACAGTACCCTTTACTATTAAAAAAAACATTAGAGCATAGGAATAAATGAAGCTTTCCTTAAAATGATAAATATCTACCTAAAAACATAATGAAGATAAACTAGAAGCTTTCCAAAAATAATTGGGATGAAGCAAAGATGCTCATTGTCACCTTAATTATTTAACATTGTACTAGATATGTTAGTTATAGCAATAAAAGAAGAAAAATAAATTAAAGTAATTAGAATAGTCAATGATGCTATAATTATTTGCAGATGATATGATATGATGTTATACTTAAAAAATCCCAAAGAATCAACTAAACTTGAAATAATTAACAAATTTAGCAAAGTTGCAGGATACAAAATAATTTTACAGGATACAAAGTTGCAGGATACAAATCATCAGCATTTCTATATATAACTAACAAAGTTCAGCAGCAAGAGAAATTCTCTTGAAAATAATTGTAGAAAATATAAAATACTTGGGAGTCTACCTCCTAAGACAAATCCAGCAACTATGTGAACACAATTATAAAATGCATTTCACACAAATAAAATAATATCTAAACAATTGGAAAAATATTAATTGCTCATGGGTAGGCTAAACCAAGTTAATAAAAACAATTCTACCTAAATTAATTTATTTATTCAATGTCAGACCAATCATCAAAAAACATTTTATAGAGGTAGAAAAAAATAACAAAATTCATCTGGAAGAACAGAATATCAAGGAAATCAATGAAAAAAAATGTAAAAGAAGGTGGTCTAGCCATACTAGATCTCAAATCATATTGTAAAATAGTAATTATAAAAATAATTTGGTACTAGGTAAGATTAATTTTTCTACCAGATTTATGGATAAGGGAAGAATTTAGAACCAAAGAAAATATAGATAGCATTACAAAATGTAAAATCAATAATTCTGATTATATAAAATTAAAAAGTTTTTGCACATAGAAATATGTTTAGAAGAATTGCACATATTTAACCTATATTCAATTGCTTGCTATCTAGAGGAAAGAGAAGGGAGTAAAATATATGGAACACAAGGTGTCAATATTCAAAACTATCTTTGCATGTATTTTGAAAAATAAAAAAGCTATTATAAAAACAACAATAAAAAGTTTTTGCACAAATAAAACTGATGCAACTAAAATTATAAGGAAACAAAATCTGGGGAAATGTTGTAACAAATATCTCTGATAAAGGTGTCATTTCTCAAATATATAGGAAACAGAATCAAATTTATAAGATTATAAGTCATTCCCCCATTGATAGTCAGAGGATAACAACAGCCATTTTTTAGTCAAAGAAATGAAAGCTATCTATAGTCATATTTTTTTTAAAGCTCTAAATCACTATTTGATTAGAGAAATACAAATTAATAACTCTGAGAAGTACGACCTAACACCTATCAAATTGACTAATATGACAGAAAAGGAACATGATAAATGTTTGAGGGGATGTGGGAAAACTGGGATATTTACATAGTGTTGGTGAAGTTGTGAACTAACTCAACCATTCTGGAGAACATTTTGGAACTATGCCAACAAGGCTTTAAAACTGAGGACACCTTTTGATCCAATAATATTGCTGCTTGGTCTATATCTTAAAGACATCCTCCAAAAGAGGGAAAGGACCTATTTATGCAAAAATGTTTATAGCAGCTCTTTTTATGGTGACTAAGAATAGGAATGCCCGTCAATTAGAAAATGACTAAACAAGGTGTGATGTAAGGTTGTAATGGAATATTATTGTCCTATAAGAAATGACAAGCAGAATAATTTCAGAAAAGCATTGAACACACATTGAACAATTGAACAATTGAATGTGAAAACATTGAACAACTGTGAATAACTTAGCTGTTCTCAGCAATGAAATACTCCAAGATAATCCCAAAGGAGAAGTGATGAAGCATATTATCTACCTCCAAAACAAAACAAAACAAAACCAAACAAACAAAAAAAACTGATATTGATTGAAGACTGATGCATGTTATTTTCCCCTTTCTTTTATTTGAGTCTTATATAAAATCACTAATATGAAAATGTTTTACATGATTGTACATGTATAACCTATATCTTTTTGCTTACCATCTCAGGGAAAAGAAGAGTGGAGGGATAAAGGGAGGGGTAGAATCTATAACTCAAACCTTTAAATTAAAATGTTTTAATTTTTTTGGGGGGGAAGAGATTATATAATCCAATATTATCATTTTTTTTTCTAGGAGCAAATTGAGGCCCAGGATTAGTGATTGACCTAAATGCATACAGGTAGCAAATAGTTATACCAGAATTCAAATCCTAAACTTCTGGCTCCAAATGAAAAGGGAGGAAGGAGGAAGGACAAAGGAAAGAAGGAAGGAAGGAAGGAAGGAAGGAAGGAAAGAAGGAAGGAAGGAAGGAAGGAAGGAAGGAAGGAAAGAGAAAGAAGAAAAGGAAGGAAAAAAGAAAAAAGGAAGGAGGGAAGGAGGAGGAGAAGAAAGGAAGAAAGGAAGGTACTTATTAAATTCTTAATATGTCCATAGTATTGTGCTAAGCATTGGGGCTAATGTTCAAAATCAGAACAGTCCCCAACTTCGGGGAATTTACATTCTAATGGGGAGGAATATACATATATTAGGGTGAAAATTCAGGAAGTATGACAACACCCAGTGATCTGGAGAGTTCATTTATAGGATTGATAGAAAGATGCCAATTTTCAGAGATAGCTGCTCCAAGGAACCTGTCAATTCAGAGAAGCCAAGAGAACAGAGATATTCTTATGTTCTTTCCATTCCCCACATTGACTGTCTCCAGGCCATTGCTTGAGTTCCAAACCCTTGAGATCACCAACCAGGATGTCAAAAACAGAGAATAATGAATGCAGTTTTCATATGATAAATTATGTCAATTTCCTGAAGAAATAGTTGAGTTTTTTTTAACTTATCAGACATAAAGCCCCAAACCTTGAATTAGAACCTGTGGAAATAACCAAATTTGTCATCTTCAATAGATGCAAGTTACATATTTTGCTTGCATTTCCATTCAGTGATCATATATATTCCATTCTTAGTTGCAAAAAAAAATGAAGCAAATATATTACATAGGATGGAGTGAAAATACTATGACTCCCCATGGAACAGAGCAATATTGTAACAGTAAGCTTTAGTGTAGGGAGTGGAAGAGAAAATTGAATGAAGTTATTCTATTTGCTATTATAAGGAGTGATTCCTTACTCTGTTGATCCACCTCCTGTAAGAATGGGCTCTCTGCACATGAGGCCTTTGTAAATGATTGTTCTGATTCATATAAAGAACATTTTATAAAGTTCTCAAGCTGCTTTAGAATTCTAAATTATCCTCTTGATATCACCCTCACTTGAAAAATCTATTTTTCATAAAAATGGGTATCTTTTATGAAGAGTAAGTAATGTGCTTTCTTTACCTTTTTGGAATCATCTCAGTTGATAGTTCCTAAGTATATTCATGGCACAAAGACCTATGAAAGACTTTTTTAAAGATCTCTGCCCTAGTGAATGATCTACCAATAATATAATCTCTCTCTCCTTCCCTCCCTCCCTCTCTCCTTTTTTCTTTCCCTCCCTCCCTCCTTTTCTCCCTTGTATCATTGGTTACTCTTTAGAAAAGACACCCATTTTTTGAATAATAGATCAGAATGCAGATCAGTATAGGTCAGAGAGTTGGGAAGAAGAAGTACTGAAAGCATAGTTGACTATAATTGACTTGCCCATAATCATACAATTGTTGCTTCAGAAAGAGAACTTTTAAATCCAGTTCCTCTAATCCAAGGCCAGTTATCAATCCACCCGGGTAAATTGTGTCGTTACCTTATGTGACATGATGCTGCCTTTTGAGATCATCATGAGGCAGCATGATAAGACTCTAGAAATTTTTTGTGGGTAGAGTAGTGAGGTAGTAAGATAAATATTCTAAGAATGGTAGAAGGAAATCAGAATGACAGTCTCCTGTTAAGAAAATAAAAATGAAGGGGAAAAAATTTTATTGGCAAATGTTTCATAGAGGGCACACAGAACTTTCCTCACCAGACCCATAGCAAACAGTAGCCAATTCTTTGTGAAAAACACTATCATCAAAATTCCACAAGCTTTAAATGTGGCCAAAGACTGGAGGGGGGGACCCAACCCCCAACACCTTGTTGCATAAAATGAATCACTTATTCCATGAAGCTCCCGTTGCCCTTCAATTGAAACTACAATTGTATTGAATGGCTAGGGAATAAATGTAGGCAGTGACCTAGTTAGAATTGAAGAGGCGGGAGAATGATCGTATTTAGTTTATCTTCTTCAATAGTTAGTAAAACAACCACTCGGCATATACTGCATACTTCCCTTCTTGGATCAACAGGGGAGTCACTCCAAATGTCAGATTATATATTCCACAGCTGAAGTGTTTGCATAACTTTTCAGTGGCTACCATTTAAAGAAAGAAAAACAACGATGGGCCCTCTTTAAAATATTCCCCTCAGCTTGACATGATCACGGTGTACTGCCAGCAATCTCTCTCAGCTTGGAAGGCAAAGCTATCAATATCTTGTCCCCGGCCAGCCGTCCAGCTTGCCAGTGAGCATGTACAGACGAGCGTTTTCACTCGCTTGGAGAGCACAGAGACCCACCATACACTTTGCAAGCCTCAGTCATGCCCTGGTACATTCTTGAATCCGGCTAATAGCAGCACTGGCTCTTGAGTGGGGCATTTGAAAAATGATTTCCTTGTTATTGGAGCATCCGTTGTGTTTCAACAATAAGTCTGAAACCTCTGCGTGTGCTTTGAGTTTGCCTTGGCTCCAGTCCTCTCCTGAAGAAATTGGAGACAGGGCTTTTATTGAAACAAAATAATAAGTCTGAACAAATCGGTTCTATTATCATTGGCTCTGATGTTACTTGGTTGAGTTCAGCTTTCTAAAGGATTGCTCAAGAGGTGACTTGCTTCAGTTCACAGACCAGGTTAGTTCAGTGTGCCTTCTGCTAGTCTCAAGCTCAGGATTTCAGACCCAAGTCCTTTTAGGCCTAGGATTGGGAGGGAAAGGCACAAGAAGGGTATGGGAAATATACATGGAGCTTGAAAATATGCTTTATTGCCTTAATTTTAAGACCTTATCTATGAGCATGAATTAGGCCAGTGAATCCCATCTAAATTGAACATTCTTCTCTAGTTAACCATCCTCAGATAGCTTAGGAAAGGCTACATTTCATTTAGACCATCCACTAACCTTGAAGTCAGAGGAATAGGATCAAATTCTGGCTGGGATACTTCCTAACCTTATGACTGTCATTAAATCACTTTTTGAGTCTCATTCATTCAAATATGTTTTATTGATGCCTTTAATATTTCCTCCAGCCATGTCTAGGAGAGGAGATATGTAAAAGCTAACCTTCCCATCTCTTGATTGAAACTTCCCTTGTGGCAAAGAAAGACATCCAATAGAATGAGCTCAACTGACCATGTATATAATAATATACTATCTTGAAGTTCCTGTGCTCTTTGCCATATGTAGACAGGTACATTACTTTTTTATTCACCAGATTGTTCAATGTTCGTTTTAATTCCTCAGAGTTAGACTTTCTTACATTACAGAGTCACTGATTTTTCAAAGGCCGCCAAGTCTAATCCTGGTCTCACAGGAATTTTCACTATAACATACTCAACATTTTTGTCATTATTAAGGACCTGCTTATTTAAAGATCCTCAGTGAGAAATAACCAATCATCCCTTAAACAGCTCGTATCATTTTTGGACAGCTCTAATTGTTGGGATTTTTCACCTGACATCAAGCCTAAATTTGCATCTCTTGATCATCTATCTATTACTTCTGGTCCTACCCTCTGGGACCAAACCATACAAAAATCTACCATACTACCACACAAGTCCTTCTCTCATGTGACAACTCTTTTGATACTTGAACACCATCTTCTCCACTGCTAACTTGTCTTTTTTTCTTTCTTCAAGCTAAACATGACCAGTTCCATCAATCAATATTCATAATTTATCTTTTCATTTACATTGTTGTCATTAAATAGCTTTATTTTTTTACTATCATTTTCTCCAAAAGAATCCTCGCTGAGCCTTTGTTTTGGTAATGATCAACTGCTTTGGGCAGCAGAATAGTGATTTTCTTCATGTCTCATTTATGCATGTGACACTGTATATATCATATTCTACCATTCTAGAATGGAAAAATAAAAAAAAAACAGAGATTTTGTTTATGTGAGCTTTCTTTGTGCTTCAATGCCTAGGACATTGCTCTTTGCATGTAGGAGGTAGCAATAAAGGTTTGTGGAATATGACTTTAGAGAATTGATGATGAAGCATGTATCCCTTAATAAGGCATTCATTATTTAACATAGTGTGCTGGTTTGTTTTGCTTAAAATAACATTTTTTGTGAGGAAGCTGGTTTTCTTGGGATGTGATAGTTCTACAAAAAATGCATCAATTTTTAAAAAAAATGTTGTATTGTATTGACTCATCTTCCTGAGTTCAAATCTGTCTCCAGACACTTACTAGCTATGTGACTCTGGGCAAGTCACTTAGCCCTGTTTGCCTCAATTTCCTCAATTATAAAATAATCTAGAGAAGCAAACAAGCAAGCTACTCCAGTATCTTTGCCTAGAAAATCCACAAAGAGTGGAACACAACTTGAAAAAAATGACTAAACACTATTATATGTGGTAGCCACTATGCTGTGTTTACAAAGTTAAAAAGGTCCTTATTAAAATAATGTAAATAGTTCTTTTTCTGGAATGTTCTTGATAGACCAGAATTTAAAATTTTGAGTTAAAGTACTATAGAGACAATCCAGGTCATTATCCTCCATCCTTTCTAAATTATCTGAAAATTATTTTCGCTCAAATTTCTAGATTTCTTCAGACTAGATTACAGAGGTTATATCACTCTGGTTTCTTCTTACTCAATAATGTTATTAAATCTAAGATCCTGAGAAAGCTTTATTGAGCACTCAACACTTTGAAAAAATATATATATATAGTTTACAAAAGGAAAGAGGAGAAGGGAAATAGAGCAATAAGTCATATAACAAAATACCTCCATCAGCAGATGGAATCAATTTCAGTGATTTTCCTAATGGTTCCTGGTGCTACCCTTTTGGAAGTTTTTTAAGGAACAATATGTGAATGATTTAGGTCAAGGAAACACTCATCAGAGAAAATCAGAATGTTAGAGTTTTACAAGTGAGGACAGGGAAACTCAGAAAGAAGTAAGTCATTTAGAGTCACATAGTAAATTAGTGGAGGACTAGGAAGAGAGCCTAAATGTTTTGATTGCTAGTAGAATACTCATTATTTTATAATATAGATGAATGCTTATGGACAGCTATTCCATTATGACCCACAAGTGATTTAAGTTCAGTGCAGGAATAAATAAATATCTGAACTGAATATATGCTACATGTACAAACATTCTTGCATTTTATATGCCAGCAGTTATATATTGGTCCCTTTATCCATTTCAGGTGTGGAGCTAATGTGCTAAGGATGTAATAAGTGAAATTATAGGATTTGGAGCTAAAACAAACCCTATATTGGGAAGTACAGAAGTTAGTCAATTAGTCAACAAGTTTTTATTAAGTTCTTACTCTGTCCCAGATATTGCAGTAAGCACTAGGGACAGAAAAACTAGCAAAAAAGAAAATCAAGTTAGATGCTATCACAAAGGATGAAACATAATTTTTGTTACTTCAAACCAAAAAGCTTCTGAACAAACAATAGTAACACATGTAGAATAAGAAGAGAAGTTGGTTATTGTCCTTTCTACTCAAAGAGGACCAAAATATCATCACTTTGTTAGAATCAAGGTACAAAAGTGTCTGATTGTGGCTGATCAGACAAATCTGAATTTAGAAGATTCTACCACAAGTCAGATACAAATTGTCATGCAAACATTTGAAGTGGAAATGTCTCAAATTTATGCATCTGGTGTTTCTTTTGAGCTAATGCAATTCTATTTTGCGTATAGATAATTTTTTTTTTGATATAGACATACCATGCTGGGAAAGTCTATGCCATTGTCTCCTATGTCTTATAATTGATTCTAATGTTCTTCAGAGAGATCTTGAGAGTGTCCTTACATCACTTCTGATCTCTGTGTGATCACTTGCTCTGCATGAGTTCTCTATAAAATAGTCTTTTAAGCAAATGTATTTTTGGCATTCAAATAATGTGGCCAGACCATCAGAGTTGTGTTCCCTGTAATAGGGTTTAAATACTTGTCAGTTAAGTTCAAGAAAGTACTTCAGTGGCTGAATGAGAGGTAAAAAATCAATGCATCATATTTCACTGTTAAAGTTTTGGTATCCCAGATATATAAGCAACACACACACACACACACACACACACACACACACATACATATTCCCCAATAGATAAATTGGTCAAAGAATAGGAACAAACAGTTCTTAAAAGAATCGCAAAGTATTCAAACCACATTAAAAATATTCCAAATTAGTACCAAAGAGAAAAATGCATATTAAAATAACTCTAATATTTTATCTCATATACTGAAAATTGAAAAAATGACAAAAATTCTCAACAGTTAATGTTGGATGGAGTGTGGGAAGACAGATACATTATATATCGCTGTTATAGCTGTGAAATGGTATAACCATTTCAGAATGCAATCAGGAGTTATGCAAAAAAGTGACTAAAACATCCATCCCCTTGAACCAGAGACTCTAATACTTGTCTTAGAGCCTAAGAAAATCATCACTAATAATAATAAAAAAATCTCCACATGCTCTAAAATGTTTATGCCAGTACTTTTTTGCATATATATTATGCTATATATAAATTATGTTACAGCATTCTTTGCTGCAAGGAATTATGTATTTATTCCAATATACTTGTAATGGAGAGAACCATTTACATCGAGAGAGAGATCTATGGGGATTGAATATGGATCACAACATGTATTTTCACCTTTTTTGCTGTTCGCTTGCTTGCTTTTTTTTTTTTTCTCATTTTCCCCCTTTTAATCTGATTTTTTCATGTGCAGCGTGATAAATGTGGAAATATGCTTAGAAGAATTGCATATGTTTAACCTGTATTGGGTTGCTTGCTTTCTAGGGGAAAGGGTAGATGAGGAGGGAGGGAAGAAAAATTTAGAACACAGGGTTTTGCAGGAATGAATATTGAAAACTATTTTGTCATGTGGTTTGAAAAAAAAGTTGTTATAAAAAAGAAAAGAAATTATGTTTTTGATCAATACAGAGAAACATATCAATTAATGCAAGGTGCAATAAGCAAAAATAAGAACAATATACAATAAACATGGTAACTACAAATTTAAATGGAGGGAATTGTCACATCAAGAAATTAAAAGTAAATGTAACAAAATTACAAAGCTCAAGTAGGATCTAAATGGGAGAGATATGAGAAGGCATTCCCAACTTACCTCTTCATGGAGGTTGGAGGTTAACAAACATTACACATTGCACATGTTTTTGTGCTTTCTCAATATATTGAGGAGCAAAAGGAAGTGATACAAAGGATATCATGGTGATATAAGAAACAAAAAATAATAATAAGATTTTTTTTTAAAAGATAGTCTCTGCCCTTAAGGAACTTACCTTCCAGCGGGGATACACAACAGACTTTTAAAAAGAGATGAAAAATGGCACGGGAGGAAAGAGGAAAAATGTACCTAAATAGAGGCATGGTAGTACTGTGGAGAATGAGGGATAGCTGCTCTAAGGTCCCATATTGGAGATTATAAGAAGAAATTCAATGCTAAAAGGAACCCTTTGCAGGGATATTACAGTGAATAGAGCACTGACTGTTGTCAGAGCACCTAATTTCAAATTCCATCTCCTATTCCCTGTTAAGAACTGAGAAAATCACTTAATATTTCCAGTTGCAAGTTTCCATTTTTGCAAAGTGAGAAAGATAGACTAAGTGACCATTGAAGTCTTTTCTGACTATACAATTATGTTTCTAAATCATCTAATCTAATTCCCTAATTTTACAAATGAAGAATGTGAGGGTGTCCACAGTTTCATGTTGTTATTGTTCAGTAAATTTTTAGTCATGTCCAGCTCTTTATGACCACATTTGACTTTGTTTTTATTATATTTTGGGGTTTTTGGTAGGTAAATACAAGAGTGGTTTGCTATTTCTGTTTTAAGTTCATTTTCCAAATAAGGAAATTGAGATAAATAGGGTTAAATGGCTTGCTCATTGCCACAATTGATAATTTCATCCAAGAGAATGACAATAATGAGACAACATACCAAAATTTAAGGGATGCAGCCAAAGCAGTTCTTAGGGGAAGTTTTATATCTCTAGATGTTTACTTGCATAAAATAAAGAGAAGATCAATGAATAAGCAAAGAAAAGCTAGAAAAAGAACAAATTAAAACCTCCAAGCATATCCCAAATTTGAAATTCTGAAAATAAAAGGGAAGATTAACAAAATTAAAAATAAAAATAAAACTACTGAACTAATAAACAAAACTAAAAGCAGGTTTTATGAAAAAAAAACAATAAAATAAATACGCCTTTAGTTAATTTGATGAGAAAAAGGAAAGAAGAACAATCAAAATGTTAGTATTAAAAATGAAAAGGATAAAATTTCTACCAATGAAGAGGAAATTGGAGCAATGATTAGGAACTATTTTGCCCAAATTATGCCAATAAATATGATAATCTGAGTGAAATGGATGAAGATTTATAAAAATATAGATTGTCTAGATTAACAGAGGAGGACATAAATAATTTAAATAATCCCATTTTAGAAAGAGAAATTGAACAAGCTATTAATCAACTCCCTAAGAAAAAATCTCCAGGGCTAGATGGATTTACATGGGAATTCTACCAAACATTTAATAAACAATTAATTCCAATATTATGTAAACACTTTGGAAAAATAGGGAAAGAAGGAATCTCACCAATTTTTTTTTCCTTGAGGTAAATGGCATTAAGTGACTTTCCCAGGGTCAAACAGCTAGGAAGTATTAAGTGTCTGAAACCAAATTTGAACTCAGGTCCTCCTGACTTCAGGGCTGGTGCTCTATTTACTGCACTACCTAGCTGCTCCCAAATTATTTTTGTAACACTGATATAGTGCTAATACCTAAACCAGGTAGGTTCTAAACAGAGAAAGAAAATTATAGACTAATTTCCCTAATGAATATTGATGCAAAAATATTAAATAAAATATTGGCAAAGAGATTGCAGCAAGTTACATCTAGGATAATACAACAGATATTTATCTAAAGCCTATTAGGTGATAAGGAGCTAAAAAAGAAAAATAATGGATAGATCATGCTTTCAGGAATGTTATACTTGAGTGTCAAGAGTTGGAGTAAAAGAAAATAGTACATAAATAGAGCATCAAGTAGAGCAAGATGCAAATAATCTTCTGATGTTCCTTCTAGCTAAATTTTCTATAGAAGTCTCATCTTCCTCATTTCCTACCTCCAAATATTTTCCTACTCGATGGTATTTTTCTTACAAATACTCCTAAAGATGGTTTACTGAGGTTTAGAGAAGCTGCAATCTGTGGAATCATCTCTTTTGGAGTGTTGAAGTTAAAAGTGAAATTCATTATAAAGACATGAATAAAATACTTCAGAAGGTATAGGAAACAGGAATCTCTCTTACTGAAAACAGGAAATAATTGGGGAATATTCTATAGAGAAAGTAGCTGAGCTGAGATTTAAAAGATAGTCTTCCAATGGGCAGAAATGTGTCTGTTGGATCTAGGGTGTACAGGATATTCTTGATATAAAAAACTGAGCTGCCAGGAAAGTCCTTTTAGCTAAGAATAGTTCCTTAGGTGGGCTTGTTTCCACCTGGGGCCCTGAGGGGAAGAAACACCAGATGAAGAAGATTAAAGGAGATGGAAGTAGAAAATCTTGGGTGGTAGAAGGGAGTTGAAGCAAAGAAAGTAGGCCCACCTGGAAGGAGGAATCTTATGGATGACTGGGCCAAAGGCAGTTGGGGGTTGGGGTGGGAAAGAGCTAAAGGTAATTTTCACTTTTTTTCAGAACTTGGCTAAGACTTTTTGTGGGTTGAGAAGGTATAGATGGACTCCTGCCACTTTTTCCTTACCAACAATTGTTCTAAGAGGAAGTTGCTTGGGCACACTCACTGTTCTGTGTATTAGGAAATATCCCAAACAGGCCATTAGCTAACTATGTGGAATGGAGCAAATCATGGAACTGTTTTGAAATTGTTTCCCCTTTTAAAAAAATGAAACAGAGACACTGATGATAATAAATTCACTGCTCAATTCATCTCCAAGTTGCCCTCTGGACCTCCCCTACCAAGCCTCAATTCTTCAAGCACCAATCCAGGTGAGTAATTTTGTCTTTAGGACCTACCATCCTTGTCATTTTAAAAACTGTGTTATCTTCCACCATGTAACATCCTTAACAATAGCAACATCTTTCTACTAATATTTCCATTCAATGTGATTAACACAATACCAGGTATATTGAAAACATTAATAAATGTTTGACTAATAAGATTATTATGACATAGAAAGTAAGCCCTTTGAGGTCAAGCAATGTTTCACTTTTGTCTTTGTATTCCCAGAAGTTAGAATAGTGCCCCCAAATTGGTAGGCAATTTATAAATGCTTATTGATTGATTAATGAGGACTTTTTTTTTTTAGAATCAACCAACAAACCTATAATTTAATGTATTTGTGACTAAGTAATGAGGAGCACAATAAAGATAAAGAAGAAGGGTTGAAATGATAGTGTATATACACACAAAATTTCATTGGAAAGACTATACATAGGCTGATTAGAAAGAAGGGAATGCTTCATGGAAGAGAGAAGCTAATTAAAGAGTAAGAGATCTGATGTGTAAAAAATGCAGTGATAGCAACAAAATAGAGGATAAAGACTGATGTCCTAAAAAAAATTAAGTGCAAGAAAATTGCACAAAGGACATCAATACCCATAAGATTAAAAAAAAAGCCCATTGCAAATTAAGGTATCCATTTAACAAGATCATTGAGACAGCTGATAATTGAGAGAAAGCAGAGATACTGCAAAAATATTTTTATATCACCACCTGTGATTTAATTTAAGGTTTAATTTAGTTTAAGATTCTGAAGAAGGAATACAAAATTGCATTATTTATTACACACACATATATACACTACACTGTCATAAATAGTATGTATGTATGATATTACATATGATATTACATATGATATTACATACATACATACATATATATAGAGAGAGACAGATGGACAAAGAGAGAGTCACAGACAGAGACAGAGACAGAAAGGGAGAGGAAAAAAGGAGAGAGAGAAAGGAGAGAGGAGAGAAACAGAGACAGAGGAGGCGAGGGAGGCAAAGAGAGAGAGAGAAGCAGAGAGAGACAGACAGAGACAAAGAGAGGGAGACAGAGACAGAGAAGAAGAGGAGGAGAAAGATTGAAGGACTTTCCTTATTTTCCCATTATTTCATGAAGTAGTTAATCCTCAAATATTCACGCATGTCAACAAGTCACTGAACTTTTAGAAACCTCATATAAAGCCAATTCAATTTAGATTCCAAACTTAATGAGATTTATCCATCACTCATCTCTGTATCTATTTTTACCAGTAACAACTTACTTGTTTTCAAGATGCAACATGTCATGATAACATGCAACTGCAGCAACCAAGTCATATCCTGTTAAAGGATAAGATTGGTATGATACTAAAGAGACCTACACAACTAGGAAAATATTTTCCTAAACAAAGAGAAGGTATATCACATGATTTTAAAATGTTATGTAGTCTAATTCAAAGTATCAACTTCATTTAAAAATTCTGTCTCTCAAGAGCAGTGGATGTAGTGAATGTTAGTCTTTGAGTTAGGAAAGCCTAGGTTTCAGTCCAGCCTCAGATGTGGTGACTGGGAAAATCTCTTAATATCTCAGTGTTCCCAGATAATTCTCCCAGACTCTACATTACAAACAAGTTGCCCAAATGAACCAAAGGAAGAAATTTCTTGCATCAATGAAAAGTAGATAAGTAGCCATCCCTACCGCATCCCCAAAATATTCCTCAAAAATCACTTGTGACTCTGGTCTTATACTTTTGTCAAGAAAAATTAGTTCATTTATAAAAAAAATATTACTTTCATCCAAACCATGTTACATCTCTTATTGTTCATGTACCTCTTCATATTCATTTTCAAGATATCTCAGAGAAGGGTGCATCCTAAAGAAATTCAAAAAAAGAAAAACAAAACAGAGACTATACACAAAAAGGTCAACTAAGAAAATGTTATCACTACTAATCCATGTGCCTAGTAAGATCGTCATGAAAAATTCTTAAGATATGTCAAGGATCAAAATATCAGGAAGGAACATATAGACTTTTACAATTAATTCTCCACAGTAGACTAAAACTTCACAAGCATTCTGTTGATTGAATGTTACAGAGGATATAAAATTCACAAGGGTATTATTTGTTGATTATAAAATAACATGCAATTTGGCAGGACATAAAGCAGACCTGAAGACTTTTAATAAGTTATCTCCTATGCATACATTATACAAATATAATATTCCAAAGTAATATAAACTCCTTTGGAGAAATAATTTAATAACTTTCTACAATGATTCTTTGATTATTAGTACCAATTAAAGGATCCTTTGTGAGAGAGAGAGACAGACAGAGAGACAGAGACAGAAGAGAGGTGTTTGTTCTGTTTTGGATAATATGGGGCTAACACATTAAAGCCTACACTATTATCAATTTTCTTCAGTAAGATCTATGTCCATTCAAGAGATCAACACATAGTAAAAACAGAAGAATGCATGTGCCAAAACTACAACATGCAAATAGAAGGACAATTCTTTAAATTAATCCATCATCTTGATTAGGTAATGTCAGTGGTCAATGATATGGACACAGAATTGAGTAGGAAGGAGAAGTAAATCTGAGTATTTTCAGTGAACCTAGATTTTCTCCCAATCAGTCAGTTAATTAATAAACATTTATCATTAGGCATTATTATGCTAAATACAAGAGATGCAAAAAAAAAAAAAAGACAAAAACAATACCTGCTTTAAAAGAGCTTATATTTTAATGAAGAAATAACATGTGAATAAGTAATTATTTTTATTCAGTTGTTTGTAAGTCATGCTTCACTCTTTATAACTGATTAGGGGTTTTTATGGCAAAGACACTGGAGTGGTTTGACATTTCTTCTCCACTTCATTATACAGATAAGGAAACTGAGACAAACTGATTTGCTTAGGGTCCTACCAATAGTAAGTATCTGAGGCTAGATTTGAAGGCCCAGCACTCCATTGTCTTTCCATTTAACTGACTCCACACAAAACATAAGTTGAAAAATAATCAAGAAGAGAAGCAATAACAACTAGGAAACTGGGGGAAGTTTTCCTACAGAAGGTGAGGTTTTAGCTGAGTCTTGAAGGAAACCAGGAAAACTAAGAAGCAAAGACCAGAGGGAAGTGCATTGCACACAAGAGTGAGAGCCAGTGTAAAGGTATAGAGGCAAGAGATCACAAAACCTTGCTCTTTTAATATAATAAATATTATAATACCTATAATTTCTCCAGTGATGCTATATAACTGCAAATCATAGAACAAAAAGCATGTGGAGAATCAAAATTCCCAGTAACCAAAGTCAATGGAGAGATGCAGTGGGGGAATAAATAAGCTTCAAGGATGAGTTGTGTGAGATAGCATAAGAGATTTTGTAGGAAACTAATGATTAGAAAAAGAAAGTCATGTGGAAAAACCTATGGTGGAATAACACTTTGTTGCACTAATACTTGAAAGGTATTAAAAGACCTGGAAGATGTCCCTCAGAATATCAGATGTATGTAGATTCAAATAAAAATTAAACAAGATGAGAAGACCTAGGTTGGGCTACAATCTGTATCATTAGCAGGTATGTCTACTGGAATGAATTCCTTTAGCCATCCAAATATAAAAATATATCTCTCTATAAATAAATTTGTATGTATGTGTGTATATATAATATGTGAAGTATAACTTTAAAGGAGGGAGAAATTTTCTTAATTTTATTGAGTATTTGTTTTTATTTTATCTGTAGCTTGATGGCTACTCCTGCTTTTTTTGTATTCACTTAATGCATAGTCTTTTTTTCTCCTATTACTTCAGTTTTATTTTGTGTATTTCTTTTTTAATGTATTTTTTTTGGTAAGCAACAGATGGTACTTTTATTTTCTTATCCAATCTGTCACTCTTTTTTCATTCTTTTGAATTGTTTAATTCATTTATGTTTAAAGTTATGAGTTGTTTATATTCTCCTCCATCTATCTCTAAACTTGAGTTGTATTCAAGTTGTAATTCCCTTGCCCTCCTACTGTAAACACGAAATTATGTTCCTTCAATTATTTTAATCTTTTTTTAAGTGGCCTTGCTTCCACTAGCTATCTTCCTGTCACTCCTGATCCCCTCTTCTCATTTGTTACTTTGTTCTTTTTAGAATTTTATAAGCCTGTCTCCTGCTTTTATCTGGTATATATTTCTACCTCTTTGTTCCTTTCAGTAAGGTAGATTCTTCGTTTTTTCTTCCCTTTCAGCTAAATCTTGTTGATTAGGTTTTTTAAAGTTCACTTTTGTTCCTCTTTTGAAAAAGGATTTCTTTCACTCTTCCATTTACTCTAGACCCCCATCCTCTAATTTATGATTCCTATAATCATTTGGTCTCTCTCTTTTCTCTGTATCCTTCATACCAACAACCAATGTTTCCAGGGTGTCTATTTTAGACTCTACCCTCTAGGTTTCTAGGACTGCCTTTTAGGACTCACCTTTTGAATTTCTCTTTTCATTTTTTTCCCTCAGAACAATGATAATTACTGCAGGTGCTCAAGAGGGCACTGCCCTATGGCAGGGCATCTTCCCTTCTTAAACTTCCCTCCCCTTCCACTGATACACTCTTGTTGACCTTTCTTCTATATTTGCCTGGAAATCCCCTCTCTGGATCCATGTTTTTTTTTTTAATCTTCTAGGAGTTAATTACCCTTGGAATTCCAATTCCAATCCCCTATTCCAGGACAAGTAGACATTTTAGGCACCAAATCCCTCGAAACTTATCCAGTGTAAAGTCTTCATCTTCTTTCATCCATAGTAGTATTCATCAGTGGAATCCCTTCCACTTTTCAAGTAAAGCCTACTTCCTTTATTCCCCTTTTCATTTTTCTTCCCCTATTTCCCACATGCTTTTCCCTCCTAACACCACAGAGATAAACTTCTCTTCATTGTCAGCCCTTTATTTGATTCCAGCCACTTTTCTCCATCCCTCTGTTACCCCCCCATATTTTCTTATAATTTTTCATGATGCATTATAATTCCAAAAAAGAAGCATTCACCTGAAGGCAGGGTGTTGCCAGGTCCTGTCCATAATGGTCCCTATCCACCTTTTCACTATTGAATCTCATAGATTTCTACCTTTATCCCTTTCTGCTTGTGTATATTTAGAAATAAGTTTCCTCGCTAGCTTTAGCAATAAGAGCTGAGAAAGAGATTAAAGGAATAAGAATAGGCAATGAGGAAACCAAATTATCACTCTTTGCCGATGACACGATGGTATGCTTAGAGAACCCCAGAGATTCTGCTAAAAAGTTATTAGAAATAATCCACAACTTTAGCAAAGTTGCTGGTTATAAAATAAACCCACATAAGTCATCAGCATTCTTATATATCACTAACAAAATCCAACAGTCAGAGTTACAAAGAGAAATTCCATTTAAAGTAACTACTGATAATATAAAATATTTAGGAATCTATCTGCCAAGGGAAAATCAGAAACTTTATGAGCAAAATTACAGACCACTTTTCACACAAATTAAGTCTGATCTAACCAATTGGAAAAATATTAAATGCTCTTGGATAGGGCGAGCAAATATAATAAAAGATGACAATATTACCTAAACTAATCTATTTATTTAGCGCTATACCAATCAGACTCCCAAAAAACTATTTTAATGACCTAGAAAAAATAACAACAAAGTTCATATGGAAAAACAAAAGGTCAAGAATTTCAAGGGAATTAATGAAAAAAAAATCAAATGATGGTGGCTTAGCTGTACCAGATCTAAAATTATATTATAGAGCAGCAGTTACCAAAACTATTTGGTATTGGCTAAGGAATAGATTAGTTGATCAGTGGAATAGATTAGGTTCAAGGGATAAAACAGTCAACAAATATAGCAACCTAGTCTTTGACAAACCCAAAGATCCCAGCTTTTGGGATAAGAACTTACTGTTTGATAAAAATTGCTGGGAAAATTGGAAACTAATATGGCAGAAACTAGGCATTGATCCATACTTAACGCCGTACACCAAGATAAGGTCAAAATGGGTTCATGACCTAGGCATAAAGAATGAAATTATTAATAAATTAGAGGAACATAGGATAGTTTACCTCTCAGACCTGTGGAAGGGGAAGGTCTTTATGACCAAAGCAGAACTAGAGATCATTACTGATCACAAAATAGAAAATTTCGATTATACCAAACTGAAAAGTTTTTGTACAAACAAAACTAATGCAGACAAGATTAGAAGGGAAGCAATAAACTGGGAAAATATTTTTACAGTCAAAGGTTCTGATAAAGGCCTCATTTCCAAAATATATAGAGAATTAACTCTAATTTATAAAAAATCAAGCCATTCTCCAATTGAAAAATGGTCAAAGGATATGAACAGACAATTCTCAGATGAAGAAATTGAAACTATTTCTAGTCATATGAAAAGATGCTCCAAGTCATTATTAATCAGAGAAATGCAAATTAAGACAACTCTAAGATACCACTACACACCTGTCAGATTGGCTAAGATGACAGGAAAAAATAATGATGATTGTTGGAGGGGATGTGGGAAAACTGGGACATTGATTCATTGTTGGTGGAGTTGTGAACGAATCCAACCATTTTGGAGAGTAGTTTGGAACTATGCTCAAAAAGTTATCAAACTGTGCATACCCTTTGATCCAGCAGTGTTACTACTGGGATTATATCCCAAAGAGATTATAAAGAAGGGAAAGGGACCTGTATGTGCACGAATGTTTGTGGCAGCCCTTTTTGTAGTGGCTAGAAACTGGAAACTGAATGGATGTCCATCAGTTGGAGAATGGCTGAATAAATTGTGGTATATGAAAATTATGGAATATTACTGTTCTGTAAGAAATGACCAACAGGATGATTTCAGAAAGGCCTGGAGAGACTTACACGAACTGATGCTGAGTGAAATGAGCAGGACCAGGAGATCATTATATACTTCAACAACAATACTATATGATGACCAGTTCTGATGGACCTGGCCATCCTCAGCAACGAGATCAACCAAATCATTTCTAATGGAGCAGTAATGAACTGAACTAGCTATACCCAGAAAAAGAACTCTGGGAGATGACTAAAAACCATTACATTGAATTCCCAATCCCTATATTTATGCACACCTGCATTTTTGATTTCCTTCACAAGCTAATTGTACAATATTTCAGAGTCTGATTCTTTTTGTACAGCAAAATAACGTTTTGGTCATGTATACTTATTGTGTATCTAATTTATATTTTAATATATTTAACATCTACTGGTCATCCTGCCATCTAGGGGAGGGGGTGGGGGGGTAAGAGGTGAAAAATTGGAACAAGAGGTTTGGCAGTTGTTAATGCTGTAAAGTTACCTATGCATATATCCTGTAAATAAAAGGCTATTAAATAATAAAAAAAAAGAAATAAGTTTCCTGTTGTCACTCTTGCTATTGCTACGTGTATTTATTCACTCTTCCATGTCTATTATTTAAATTGTTTGAGATGTGGTGTGGAGCTTTGTAGCACTGGTGCTTTTAGGTTACAGCCTCTGTCAGGCTTTTGCATTTGAAGGGCTTTGGCCAATCTAACTGTTGAGGCCTTAGGAAATTTTCATGGCCTGGAGATAAGATTTATATGGCACTCAAAGAAGGGAAAGGGTTATGTTAGAATGTCTTTTGATGTATGACTGTATTGAGTCCTTGATTCTGCTAGTACAGCTTTGTTGCTGTTAGCATGGGAAGTAGGGGAAAAGTGCTAAGTGAATTCAGGGTCAGTGAGTGTCAGTTAATTTTTTTTTTTTGTTGTTGTTTTTAAATCCTTTTGGATTTTTGATATCACAGATCATGGAAACAATTGAAGTTATTTTATTTTTGGTACTTAATTCCTGTTTTGGGGAGATTTGAGAGCTTATGAGAATTGAAGAAAACTTTAGTCTGCCATCTTGTTGCTCGCATGACTTGGAAATCCCAGAAAAAATAATTTTAAAATATATGAATATATACATGCAAGAAAGCAATCCCCTTTAAAGCAGTAATCCTGGGAAACTACAATTATTTTATAGAAATGGGCATTGTAGAATTTATACATTTACTTATCTTAAATTTCACCTAATTAGATTCAGCCTTTTGTTCTGGCCTATCAAAATTATTTTTCAAATTCTGACTCTGTCATCCACTGTATTTTTTCTAAATTTTCAAATTACTGTTTTCAAATTTCTGATAAGCATTTAATATATATTTTAAACCAGTTCATTGAAAAAGCAACACAGGACCAAGGACAGATCCCACGGTGGATTTATCCAGAGAACTTTCAAGCTAACATTGAAGCCATTAATAACTCCTTTTGAAGTTCTGTAACTCAAGTAGTCTTGACTCTATCTCTCTATACTATTCTTTAATACACTTCTCTATCGCATTCACAAGAACAGCATTAGAAACACTCAAATGTTTTAATGAAATTAAGTTTGTCTACATTCCCAAGATCTCACAGTCTAACTACCTTGGAAAAATGAAATTTAGCTTGGCATTGTGCTTGTATAGCTTGCACTTAAATTAAGGGATAACCTTTTTTATTATGATGTTGCAAACTATTGTACAGGAAATGGCCCATTTAACTAGCTCTTCAGGAAAATCCAGGAAGTGTATAAGATATAAAGTGAAGTAATTAAACAAGGTCTCATAGGAAATTAGAACTGGAACTTGAACAAAAATGGAATTCTTATTCTAATCTGCATTCACTATCAATTTCTAATTTATACTTCTCTTTTTATGGACCATTCAATTTCTATATTCATTTTTTAACAGAGTAATTCCTAATTCTAAACTGAAATTATTGGATTTAAGGTTTGGCAACTTGCATGCTATTGTAAGTACTACAGAGCTTTCTACTTAAGATATTGCCATGGTGAACCTTTTTGTAAAGTAAATAATTTAGTGAAATGAATATTTATTTTCATGAGTTTTCTCCTAAAATCTCTGAATTTTTATGTTCATGTATTCCTCTACTTATTTCTATTGTGTGTGTGTGTGTGTGTGTGTGTGTGTATATATATATATAGAGAGAGAGAGAGAGAGAATGAGAACGAACACTCAATAGTATGGAAATACATGAAAATTTATGTTTTTATTTTGACTTGAAATATAGATACGTATATGTGTGCACATACATATTTGGATATACATATGTGTGTGTGTATATATATATATATATATATATATATATATACACACACACATATACATATGGACATGAGAGCGGATGGGTGGGTGAGGGTGTATTTCAGATAGGTGGTCTCCTATTTATTTCTATCTACATACATACACACAGGAATGTAACTATATATTATATATATATGTTTGTGTGACATAATATATACATATACATAGTCCTATGTAACATGCAATGCACATATACATATGTGTATGCATATATATTTTTATCTAATATCACATTAATGGACTCCTGAGCAATGTCCCACAAGTAGATAGCCTCTGAAATTAGCCCGTGTCTTACTATTGCTCTACTAGAGTCTGAAAATCTTTTGTAATCAGTTACATTGTGTGTTTTATATAATCCTATACTTCAGTTATGTGATAGACATTTCAAGAATAAATCTAATCAATAAATCAATCAATAAGCATTTATTTAGATTTTACTGAGTTGTAAACACCAAAGGAATCCCATGAACTATTCCCCCAAAATTGGGGAAATGTTTCATTTTTGTGTTGGAGACTATATTGGGTTTGTTTAATGCAAGGTACACTTGGGTCATTTTAATCTAGGAACCAATGAAGCTACTCACTAGCTAATTATCTATAGCTGGTATCATATCTCCATGGGGGCAGTTTTAGGCTGTTTCTCACTATCCGAATTCCTGAAAATGACATTACTATCTTGAGACTATATCTTATTACTACTATTTATTCACAAACATTCATTTGTTCACTGCCAGGGTACTATCATGGTGCTTCATAGGTGTTTTCATTGGCAAAATGGCTTTAAGATGAAAAAAGTGTCCTTAGGAGAGTCATTCTAAAATGTAAATTAAAAATCAGCCCTAATAATGCCAAGTTGAGAGAGAGAGAGACAGAGAGCAAGAGACAGACAAAGAAAGAGCTGATTCTAATGAATGCAAGCAGTAGAGTCCTGAAGAGTTGCTAATTGCTCTTCCTGCGTTCTGAAGCTGAATAGAAACAATATTTTCTCCTTGTGCTCCCCTAGCTCCCAGCTCTTTCTTTACCTAAATGAGGCTTAGGAAGTAGGAGCTACTCTGCATGTGAAACTCATTTTTAGTATCAACTGGAGAGTCGTTGAAAAATTGTAGATGCATTCAGGTAAGACTTTAATATCTTTTTCTTTCCCAGAGTATTCTGGACTACAGAAAGTGTGCAGAAGATGGAGGGATCTTAAATTGAGAGTAAGAAATTCAGCATTTATTCAACAAGTTCAGTCATTGTTTATTAAGTATCTATTATGTACATGGAAGCTAGATGGCTCCATTGATATCGTGCTGAGTTGGGAAGACCCGAGTTGATATGTGGCTTCAGATGCTTCCTAACTGAGCCACTTAATCTCTGTTTGCCTTAACCTTCTGGTAAATGGCAAATTTCTCCAGTTTCTTCTTCAAAAAAGTTTATTATTAATGTCATACAATGTCCCAGGTACTATGTTAAGCTCTAGTCATACAAATACAAGAAAACAACAATAATGACTACAACAAACAATAGTTTCTGCATAGAAGGACTTTACATTCTAATAGGGAAAGATTATGATATACAAAAGAAACTTGAAAAAATAGGGGTTGGAAACATAGAAACTGTATCTTTTTTTTTTTTTCACCCAATTGATCTTAGGCATTTCTTTTTTGTTTTCCATAGAATCAAAATTAGAAAATCAAATGCCATAATAAATCAATATAAATATAAAACTAATATAATAAACCAAAATAAATATAACCTTTGTGGTGAGTTTTCCACAAGGAATTGTATTTGATTTTGGTTGGATTTATTGATTATATTTGTTTGCTAAAACTGTGAAAAAGACATGAGGTTATTTTTGGCTACACTAAGCCTCATTCAATTAAAAAAAAAAAACTTCATAAACCTAAACCATAAATTGAACTGCTTATTACAGTAATACTCTCAATTATGCTTTATGTTGGAAATATAGTCATTTGAAATGGGTCATATACAATTAGCAAAGGCATTAATTAAGGTCACAAGACTTGGTTACTATCAGATCCTTAATCCAACTTCCATCTCATTTATTAGTGATGTAGGCAGAAGGGTTAATTGTTAGAGTACAATGTTTTTGATTGATCCTTATGCCATTGTTGCAGCTGTTAGTTAATTCATCTATATTATCTTTCTAGGGAAGGGATTGTGCAGATTCTATTTCTGTAATATCCAATGAATAATAGTTGCATTAGTTCTATTGAGGTTATTTGTGGGATAAAACACTAGCATTAGCAAAAGAACAGAATGTTCTGTAATAGCAGAATGTGCAAGAAACAATCTTTTCAGTCAAGAAAGGGCATGCATGAAGTAGATATGCAAAATAATCACTAGAAAAAAGTGGGGTTGTTATTGTTATCATCACTACAGCCAATTTTAATTTTATGTGGGTAAATAATGTGCAGTACATCCCTGCCACTGATAAATTAATGTTGTGAATGTTGTGAATAGAACTGTCTATGAATTATGGAATCCTCTCCTTTCCCCACTTAAAGCTAACTAATACAGTATCATAGTTATATGAACTTGGAAAGACCCTTGAAGCCTAGCCCAACTACCCCATTTTATAGAGAGGAAACAAGTCTAAAGTGATTAGTCAAGGATCCTTGCCCGGGTCACACAGGTAGTAAGGAGTCATGTGGAGATTCCAAGTTTCCAAATCCATTGTATTTTCACACACATCATACCTCATTATTCTTTGCTCTTCAAAAACCATATCAAATGGTAGTTATTTCTTTGACCATTTGGCTGTTAGGTAATAGGATTCAGGGCCATGAAACAACAGGAACTTCTTTATATCCAGGAATTGTTCCCTTAGGATCACTGGTACACATTTTATCAAGTCTCATAAAAAAAGATGGATCAAATAGCACTTAGTGTATGGTACACCAGATTTGAAACCTAGAGAAACTGAGTTCAAATACCAGGTCTGTCATATATTCTTTTTATGATAGAGGACAAGTCCTTTTTTTTCCTCTGGGCCTCAGTTTACTCAGTTGTAAATTGAAGACGTTAGTCAAAATGATTTTCTAGGTCTCTTCCAGCTCTTAAGGGAAGTGTACACGCATGATTTATGAACCCAGCTTACTTTGGGTTAATACATAGGAGACAAGAGATCCACTGGTAAGAGTTGTTATCTCACCAGCACTCTCACCAGTATAATGACAAATGGTTCATTGAGATTACTCCTTAGGTGGTATAGTGGATAGAGCTTCAGCTGGAGAGAAGCTGCTTGGTCTCAAGATGCTAATTATGTGTGTGAATTTGGGCAAGTCACTTAACCCTGATTATTAATAAAGGAAGGAAGGAAGGAAAAGAGAGAGGGGGGATAGGGAGAAAGGGAGAGAGAAAAAGAGGAAGAGAGAGGGAAGGAGAGAAGGAGAGAGAGGGAGGAAGAAGAGAGAGGAAGGGAGGGAGAGAGAGGGAGGGAGAAGGGAGGGAGGGATGGAGGGAGAAGGGAAGGAGGGAGGGAGAAGGGAGGGAGGGAAAGAGGAAGAAGGAAGGGAGGGAGGGAGGAAGGAGGAAGAGAGGGAGGGAGGAAGGAGGAAGGGAGGGAGGGAGGGAGGAAGGAGGAAGGGAGGGAGGAAGGAGGAAGGGAGGGAGGAAGGAGTAAGGAGGAAGGGAGGAAGGAGGAAGGGAGGGAGGAAAGGAGGAAGGAGGGAGGGAGGGAGGAAAGGAGGAAGGAGAGAGGGAGGGAGGAAAGGAGGAAGGAGAGAGGAAGGGAGGGAAGGAGGAAGAAAGGAGGAAGGAAGAAAGAAGGAAAGAGAGTGGAGGATGGAAGGGGGGGAAGGGATTACTCTATAGTAGCAAATGATATGGAGACATAGTCCGTCCTCTATAAACTTTTCCCCATCCCCTCTATGATAAATCCCTCTTCCCCATCACTACTTCCTAACTCATCTAGGAGAAAAAGATGAGAATACAAAGAGTCATCATAGTAAAAGGTTCATGGGAGAAGGAGTTGAATGGTCTGGTTAAAAAATGATTAGTGGATTATGTAAATTCTCCGTAAACTAAAATACCATAGGTAATTTCAAAATGCTGTTGAAGTGTAAGAATCTGTTATGTGCCCGTTCATGAAACTACAGGACTCGAGAGCTCCTATTCAGCTCTGAATCCATGATCCTGTTTCCCCTCTGCTGTACCAATTTAACATTTGACTCCTAACAGGTCCATACATCAGTTTCTTAAACCAAGTTGCTTCTGTGTTTATTTATTCTCTTCTTCCTGACATACAGCAGATCTGACCCTAGAATAGACTAGAAGAAATAAATATTCTAATCAATTGGCCCGTTCCTTTTAGAATTGTTTCTCTTTATGTTGCTGAAGACTTTCAGATAGCCTACTAACCATTATCCTCATTCTACACCAATCTATGAAATTTCTATTTCAATAGACATCATAAGGACATTACAGAAGAGAAATCTATTCCATTTTGCAGTTTGTACTGTCAAAACCAAACTGCTTTTTTCCTCCAAAGAATATACATAAGACTGGTATAGGGGTATGATTTGGCATAATTCAAGAATTATGAATTCAAGAAAAATGGACAAGTAGTAAACTCCCATCATGGAAAGTCCCTCCACTGAAACAAGATCTCAAATATCCCATGCTAGCAGATAGTTCTGAGGAGTCCCCAATGGGACTGAGAATTGCGAATTGCCCAGTATCATAGCCAATAAGTGACAGCATTTGAACTGAGGTCTTCCTGACTCCAAACCCAGCACTGTTAAGTCACTTTATTACACTGACTTTATTACCAAGGATCTGATAAGGTATATAAAATAATCCTTAGTACCAAGCATGATCTACAATATTCATTGGACAATTTGAACTGTGCTTTGTTTTGTTAGTGTAATTTTTTGATTGAGAAGCAGCCTTCTCTACCTGTGAAAGAACTGCCCTTAGAATTAGAGAAATTAAGTTCAAATTGTTATTGCCCTTGTTTGTCCTTTGTTCTTGAAGAGGACCATGACATCAGGAACATGATGCCATCTCATGCAAGTGAATTGGATTTAAGTAAGGAAGGGCTGTGCAAGGTCATGTGCTTCATTTTCCTTTCAGAACCATCTGGGTCCAATGGCCAGATATAGATCAGGATGACCGAGATGGCCCTGGATGCAGTGGGAGACTTTGGCCTTTTTAAGTTAAGGCCTTAAACAGGGTTCAGTTTGATTAAAGCCTGCATGTATTCAGTGATTAAAGCTAAATAGCAACTGAGACAGAGAATTTCCTTCATCTAGTGAAAAAAATCTAAATAAATAAATAAATTCTGGGAACGAAAGACCCTCAGTATTTCTGGCTAAAAAAGAAATAACCGCTATTTACATCAATCTGAGTCAATCATGACCCAAACAATGACCAAATGGGACTTGTTTTTGGATCTATTGATGGTCAATACATGAGCATCAGAGTGGCTTTGATTTAATCATGGTCCTTTAAAAAGAAATCTAACCCCTAAAACCCAAAATTCAAATACAGCCTCTGATAGATCCTAGCTGTGTGACCTGGAGCAAGAAATTTAACCTCAGTATACCAGGCAATTTTCTAAGCTTCAGAGAAAAGAACAATCTGCATTTATAGAATTTCCCTTTCTGAGTTAGTTCTCTTTAAAAATGAAACCACTTGTGTCTTTTTCCCTACCCCACCTCTGTCTATGTTGATGTATACTGATTTTTTTTAAAAAGGTGCACCTTTTGGGGCAGCTAGGTGGCTCAGTGGATAGAGCACCAGCCCTGAAGTCAGGAGGACCTGAGTTCAAATGTGGCCTCAGACACTTCACACATCCTGGCTGTGTGACCCTGGGCAAGTCACTTAACCCATTGCCTCAGGGGAAAAAAGCTGCACCTCCTCTCAACATTGAGAGTAGAATAAGGGACATTTCAAGCAAAAATAATATCTGGACTTAAAAATATAGCAATAATGAAATTTTCTAATGCAATAGAATATGTTTTCCTTTTAGAAAAATCAGATGACATAGCTTAACAGGTATACAATCTTCCATAGTTGGATGCCTTTGAAACCCCAGCACTCAAGCTGAAACTGGTCAAGAAAGAAGAGAAACTGGAAAATTTGGGAAGGAGGGGAAAACAGAGGCATGTTTAAAATTAATTCAGTTTAATCTTGAATAAATAAAGTATTGAGTTGTTTTGTTATGGCTGTTGTTCCTTTAAATATCAGTATTTTTTTCAAAACTCCTTCAGCTGCATCATATTTAATAATTAGTAGGGCCAGGGGCTCTAAGGGACTGATACAGGTGGCTGCTGGAAACAGTCTCTAATGCTCATCTGTTCACACCCTCATGTCTGAACATTCTGGTTTCTGGATCCTTTTATGATATGCCAATTAAAATCATCCCGGAGTGCCTTTGGCAACATAAAGGAGTTTAGTGGTTACAACTACTGGGCCAATGGAAGGAGATGGATAGTCCAAACTTATTGCAGTGGTAGCATATATATGAATTCTGTAAACCTACACTATCATTGCTGTTATTGCCAAATATCTTCCAATTGGAGTTTAACTATGGTGCCACATTAGAGTGAGCATAGGAAAAATAAGAAGGGAAGATGATCAAATTCTTTTTTTATATATTTTATTTAAATCACTTTTTCTTTTATGATTTAAACTGAGTTTATCAAAATTAAATGGCACTAACCCTCAGGCCTTCAGTTTTTATTCTCCATAAGTTTAAAGGGAAAATCATTAAAAAAAGAAACGATGACTAGAACATTTACCCCCACCCTCATATAACTCCCAAGATAGAAATGAACTTATAGTAGTGATTCTCACCGTGCAATCTATGACTCCTGTAAGTCCTTAAAATGCTTTTTGGGTATCCCTGAGGTCAAAATTCTTTTCATCATAATATTGACATTTTAATTCTTAATACAGTAAATATAGCTAGATATGAGGTACAAAAATAAAAGCAAACGTTCTTTGTGGGGAAGAAGTCCTTGAAAAATTTTTAACACTGTAAAGACCAAAAAGTTTGAGAAATGATGGACTATAAAAATCAGATGTGAAATGCTCTTAAGAAATGTATTTCTTATATCTAGAGTCCTCATGTTGAATGGCAGAATATGCCCATTTCCTGGATAATAGCTTCTAAGTCCACATGGAAAGTATTACATAGGAAAGAGCAAAATTGCCTAAATGATTTACTATAAATTGACAGTTCTAGGTTGCCAAAGGAAGGGTAACTAGTTGATATAGTATATAGAGCACTATATGGGTTTTGAATATTCTTTATATTATAATTTTCCTCCATTTATATGAATAATTTCCATTACCAGGGATGAAAAGGCAAAAGTCCAGAATTGGGGGGGGGGAACTTTTTTGGAGCCTAGCCACAAGGTGAAATGTGGTGGACAGCAATTGAATTTATCTTGCCCACTTCTGTGGATAAATAAATTAAACATTGTTCAGCCTCCCCTAAAGTGGAAATAGGGAATCTATTGGCCAGAAAATGAAAAGAGAGATATCTGGAGATCAAGAATAATAACCGGATGAAATAGGTAGATCTCATGTCTCATATCTCACTTATCAAAAATGGACAGCTTGCCACAGAAGTTGGCCACAAAGTTATGAGGACTATCATTATTGCTTCTTGACTGGGAAAGACTTCTATGAACTGATGCTGAGTGAAGTGAGCAGAACCAGGAGAACATGTAGACCAGTGGTTCTCAAACTTTTGTTTTCAGTATCTTTATCCTATTAAAATTTATTGAGAATCTCTCCAAAGCATTTTTGTTTATCTGGATTATATTTATAGACATTTACCATATTGGAAATAAAAACTATTTTTGAATTTGTAGACCTTCTAAAAGGGTTTCAGAGATCCCCAGGATTCTCTAGACCATATTTGATGTAGACAATAAAAGCAAGATTGTGTGATGATCAACTATAACAAACTTAGTTCTTCTCAGCAATATAGTGATCCAAGACAATTCTAATAGGCTTGGGGTGAAAAATGGATTGAAAGAACCATGGAGACTGAATTTGGATCAACTCATACTATTTTCACTTTTTGTTGCTGTTGTTGTTTTCTTTCTGGTGGTTTTATTTTTTCTTTCACAAAATAGCTAATATGGAAATATATGTAAAGTGACTGCACATACATAAGTTATATTAGATTGCTTGCTGTCTTGGGGAAGGGAAGGAAGGAAGGGATAAAAAAATTTGGAACTCAAAATCTTACAAAGTGAATGTTAAATACTCTCTTTACATGTAATTGGGGAAAATACTATGAAGTGAAAAAAATAAAATATAAACTTAAAAAGTTTTAATAATATTGTTTCTTGAAAGTATGGAACAGAAAGATTATTTTGAATGATCTGAAAAAACTGTGCTATCTCTGTGTCTGCCTATATCAAGTAAGAGTAATAGACACAAGGAATACAATTTGATCTCTATCACAGTAGAAAAATTGTAAAGCCTAAAACACATATATTTTTGAATTTACCATTGGAATAAAGTATTTCTTAAATGAAGGGAAGTGTTTCAAGGGAGTAACAAAGAAGAAAATGACAGGAAGAAAGAGAGAGGAATGTTCTGACCTGTTTGGGGAAATTAGAGAAAGGAAAGATATGAAAAAGATAAAGTAGTGAACTTTTGAAGCTATTTAATAATTTTTTTTTTCCTCTGGAGGGAGAAACAAGACAAGCTTAGAAGAAAATAGCTTCTTGTGTTTCAAGAAATGATGATATAAATTCATTAGGTAAAACGCCACCCAAGTAACTGTTAGAGGAAGAAGAAATGAACAGCACTGGCCAATGACTCTTACTGAGAGATTTGGAGAGAGCTATTTGTTGCCTTGACCTGAATAACAGAAGAATTTTGTCAGGTTTCCAATGCATCTTAAGTATCTAGAACATGATGTATAGCCTTGAAAAAAATTTTATATAAAACTATCACTAT
Source organism: Sarcophilus harrisii (assembly GCF_902635505.1). NCBI lineage: Eukaryota > Metazoa > Chordata > Mammalia > Dasyuromorphia > Dasyuridae > Sarcophilus > Sarcophilus harrisii. Next base: position 158,569,973 of record NC_045426.1, on the reverse strand, counting down.
TCACTTCTGTTAATTCATATGGGGATAAACGATACAATCAGAATCAGCAAAATGATAGTAAATATTTAACAACTAGCTTTCTGAAAAAGCTATTATTTTTTCCAATACTTTTTAAAGTGTAGACAATCAGCAAAACAATAAATCAGCAAGACAATTAAAATGTTTGCCAATTTCTAAGGTATAAATGCTCACACTAAAAATTTCACAATAGTATCTCATGAGCCAGTTCAATCTGGCTCCAGAATATGCTGGATTCAGAAGGAACCTATAAAATGTGTTAAGGGTTATGAATTCTTAAGCAAAAAAAAAATTAAGACCTTGGAAAGCACAAATAATGTGATCATTGCTAAATCAAAGGTAGGAGATTCATATGGGACAGACAGTTTAAGCTGAGAAGATAGTATGTGATTTGAATTTGGATTTATGGATCAGAAATAATGGTCTCTTGGTTAGAGTTCAAGTGTATTAAAAAGCTAAAAAAAACCCACATCTGCTCATAGTCTTACAAATCTACTTGAAAACAAACTTTGAATTGTAAAAGAAGGGAAGTGAGAAAAAAATATTGAAAAGAGAGCCATTAATAAAATACATATTGATCAACATAAAACAGGATGAATTGGGTATCCTAGGGTAAACATTTTATTGCATATCACTCAGAATTGGTAGTAGAATGGGACTTATGACTAACTACAATGTGATTCTGGAAAGGTATGCCTTACTCAAAACACACAGAATAACAAAAAGTTAGTCAGGGCAAATCTGAAAAAAAAAAAATTATCTTAATGCTATTTAAATTATCTTAATGCTACTATATTAAGATTATTTAAATAGCATTAAAATAATGTAACCATGTGAGGAAATTCAGCAACCCAAGGTGAGAAGCATGATGAAGAGTATTTGGATTAGTGAATGACATACCACTGGGATAGAAGGAGGAATTAAATAGACAATTTGGGAATTGTAATAAGCTGGTCGGTCATCACACTGTAGTGAGGGAGGTTTTTTGTTTTGTTTTTTCTATATATCTACTGGATCTTTCTACTTATTGAATATAACAAATTCAAAAATGTATAAGTTCTCTTAATGGTAATTTCATCTTTCAGAAGATAAATGAAAAGGCAGGGGAATTTCTATTCCAGATTTCATTCTAACAAGGAGATTGGTTATTTAAAACAGAAGCCATAGACTAAAATCCAAGGGAGCATTATACCAGAGAATTTGTGATACAGAAAGAAATTTAGGCATGTAAGACATCTACTCTAGATTTTATGGATTTTAAAATTCACTGGGTTCAAAGTAAGAATATTTAGAATACTATGGAAATCTGCCCAAGAGAGACAGGCAGCTCTCAAGAAAAATGCTGAAGACACAACCAAAAATGATTCTGATAAGAAAGAAAAGGGCAGAAGGGGCAAATCCATATAAACTTACATTTTGTGTTTTAGAACTTGTGTATGTGTGTGTGTGTGTGTATGGGTTATGCAAATATCATCTTATCAGAGCTTCCCAATAAACCTTATTCCATTTATGGAAAAACTGAAGAGAGTTTGTACTCATTGAGAAGAAAATCAATATGACAAGAGTATTGGAGAATATATCAAATGAAGATCTTTTGAGGAAATTAGACATATTAGTTTGGAGAAGAGCAAACTCAGGGTGAACATATTGTCTTCAAGTCTATGACTTTTCCCATTTGCTCTCAGAGGTAAGAATTTAGAGCAATTAGTGAAGTTTCAAAGAAGCAGATTTGGCTTTGATATCAAGAATAAAAATTACTGATGAATAGAGTTATCTAAAAATTAAATGCCTCAAGTTGTAGTAGATTTCCCATCACTGGAAAATTTCAAGTTTAAGTTGTGTCATAATTTATTTAGGGCTTCATAGAAGCTATTATTGGTTAGACATAGCTCTGATTAGATAGTCCAAAGGTCTCCGAGATCCAGATGATTCATTAGTAACTGGTTGCAATAATATCCAAATACTATTGTAAGAGGTGACATTAATTTGAAATAATTACTCACTGGTAATATGATATTCACAGAGTTATACTTAACTGGATTCATTATACCAGTGTGTACTCTTTGGCCAATGGAACACATAATATAGTAATAAGGTCAAGTTGACCCATGGAATGAGGAGACACATCTGCTCAGTGAGCATGCTGTTTTCCCAAGTGGTATATTTTGTTTCTGTCCAGTAGGGATCTGTAGAAGAAGGTGTATCTATCACTGTTACTGTCAGTTACATTACCTACATATTTGTATATAGTGATTTCACTTGGAGAGAAAAGAATGGATTCCTATAGTACATTTCTTTATCAGAAACATCAGCATCAGAGATAAAAATCTTCCAGGAAATATGATGCATTGCAAGATTTCTATTGGGGAGGTCATGAGTTGTATCCAGAAAGTACCATTACAGACACTCAAAATTACAGATTTGCAGAATTAGGATGTCCCCAAAGATCATTGATCCATCAGTGAAAAAAAATTCTCTACTACATCCCCGACAAGTGGTCATCTATCCTTTAAAAATATCAAATTAGAAGGATTTCATTACTTCCTGATGTAGTCCATTTCATTTTTGAGTAGTTCTAATTATTAAAAAGTTTTTCTTTATGCTTAGCCTAAATTTATTTCTTAAACAAATATTCACTATTCCTATTCCTGCCTTCCTGAACCAAGCAGAAAAAAAATTAATCCCTCTTCCAGATGACTGACCTTCCAGTTCTTGAGGACAATTTTTATATGTCCCTTAAGTCTTCTCTTCTTTTGTATAACTAGCCTAATTTCCTCCAACTAATTTTCATTTTAGCAAAATAACAAATGTGTCATAAAATACATAATGTGTATATTTGGGAGACTTTGGGTGAAAGGAGAAATAAGATGAAGTTGGGAAGAGATATGGGAGCCTAACCCATTCTAAAGTAGAAAAGAGAATGGTGAGGATATGAATAATGTCTAGAGAAGAGGTCCTCCTAGAAAGACCTGTACTTATTCTTAACCCTAGAAATGGCTATTCTATTCCCAACAATTAAAGATGAACTTTCTTTCTAATATGACTTCCCAATAGGAACAACCCATAACAACCAGTGATGTTGGTGAAGTGAATGGATGGGTGAATTCGATTATTTCTTGCTTTGTCTGAGAGGAAAGGGTTTGAAAGCAGGAAGGCATTAAGAGTTTGAATGGTTGTGGCAGGGAGAGGGAATAAATAAACTCAACAAACATGTACTAAGTACTATGTTCTAGGTGCTGTACTAATGATTGGAGATAAAAAGAAAAGCAAAAATTCTACTTCTTGAGGAATTCAATCTAAGTAGGGACATATTGTGAAAGCAATATACATATATACACACATATATATATGGAGATAATCTCAGAGGGAAGACATTAGATTTAAGGGGGATCAGGAAAGAATTCTTACAGAAGTGAGATTTGAAATAATTTGGGGAAAGCGAATGAAGTATCCAGAAGGTGGAAGTGGAGAAGAAGAACATCTTAGTCATGATGGGACAGCCTCTGTAAAAAATATAGAGTTGGAAAATTTAATATTGTATTTGAGGCACATCAAGAAGACCAATATCTTGGGAATGGGAAACTGGAGACACCAGAGTTAAACTCCACTACTTTGATAATTGTTGGTAAGATCAATCCTGTTGTCTTTACCAATGTGTAAACAATTAGTAACCGTGCATGGAAATATTTTGGTCAAGCACTATTATTCCCATGATCAGCATAACAGAAAGATCTCTGGTGATCTTATGATCAACATAACGGCATTACAGAAATATCTGTAATATGACTTGCATTTATATGGCTATTTGTGACTTGTGGAGACATTAGAAATTTATTCAACCAGGTGCCATTGCACAAGGATCAATGAGGGAAGGAGATGACAATGTTGAGCCAAATAGGTTTTCAACACACACCTAATTTTATTTGGTTTTCCTTCCCTACATCTTTAAATATTTTAAACTTAACAAATATCATCTGAAATGAGCACTTCCATTTATAGCCATAGAACAAAAAGAGAAAACTGCAAGTCTCCATTATGTATGGCTATGTTTTCTCTTTAAGCATATAATAAATTCAATATGTGACTTTTAAGATTGTCCTGCTTGTCTGTGATTCTTTTTAGTCTTTTTTCTGTTCTTTTGTATATTTCAAAAATATGTTTCTTCATTCTAGTTTAGGAAATGCATACACATGGTAGAGCTAATCCAGGAGGAGTGTAGACATGTAATGGGCTGAGGTTTGAGCTGATGCACTGAGGTCCCAAGTACATGAGGCTAGATAGTAATTGGGCTATACTCTATTAATATACATGATTGGATAAAGAATGGTCCCTACCCACTCTCTGTGCAAGTCCTGATGTGTTGTATAGGAAATGACGATTTTGGTGGGTGGAGGCAGAGAGAGGGACAGGAAGAGAAGCTGGGAGAGATTGGGCCTGGGTTCGAGACTCCGAGCTGCTGGTTGTGTGGCTGCTGGTCGAGCTAGCTTCTTGACTCAGCTGCACACATTGCTATCGCCAATTCTCTTCCACCTCCGATCTTTCTTCACTGAGAATAAAGACTGACGATTTTCCCCTAACCTGAATTCCTGACTCGTGCTGATTTTAAAATACACGATCTTCACATATACACATGATGGAACTAATCCAGAAGGAGTGGATACACATGATTGAACTGATTCAGAAGAAGGAGTGGCTATACATGGTCAAGCTAACCTAAAAGAAGAACTTCCAGACGAGGACAGGACCAGAGAAATGTACCATATAAGAACTATTTGAGAGAATTAACGTAAACACACCAGTGATGACTTAAAACAATAGCTTTCTTAATATCTTTATATTATTAAAATTATTGAAGATATGCCCAAAGAATTTTTGTTTATATATGTTTATAATATTAGAAATAAAAACTAATTTAAAATTTGTAGATGATCTGAAACAGTTTCAGAGGCACCCCATGATTCTCTGGACCATCATTTGAGAACTACTGACTTAAAAGTTAGCATTGCTGTAGACTTTCATATGTGGCCATAAGAGAATGTGTGTAAGTGAATATTCCTTCTTACTAACCATATATCTTTTATGCTCAAAAATGCACATATATGTAGATGAGGACTATACTTTTTAAAGGTAAGATGTATAGTTGGCACGTAGCTACCTAAATGAGGAGAATATGTTAAAATAGAAGGATCTGACAAGAAACTTCATGGAGTCACTCAAATGAGTTGAAGTATGTCAGTACTCTCCATTAACTTCACATCAGATATTGAAAGCTAAATTATCTAATAAGATGTGGTGCTGAACAGCTTTGTTGACTATTGAGTAAAGTGCAAGCTCTTCCTAATACTGGAATTTGGCATACATCCATTAGGAATGGGGTTGGGCCATTCTGGAGAGCAATTTGGAACTATGCTTAAAAAGTTATCAAACTGCATACTCTTTGATCCAACAGTGTTACTTCTAGGCTTATATCCCAAAGAGATCTTAAAAGAGGGAAAGGGACCACATGTGCAAAAATGTTTGTGGCAGCCCTTTATGTAATGGCCAGAAACTGGAAAATGAGTGGCTGCCCATCAATTGGAGAATGGTTGGGTAAATTGTGGTACATGAATGTTATGGAATATTATTGTTCTGTAAGAAATGACCAGCAGGATGAATACAGAGAGGCTTGGAGAGACTTACATGAACTGATGCTAAGTGAAATGAACAGGACCAGGAGATCATTATACTTCAACAACAAGACTATAAGATGATCAATTCTGATGGACATGACTCTCTTCAACAATGAGATGATTCAAACTAGTTTCAGTTTTTCAGTGATGAAGAAAGCCATCCACACCCAGAGAAAGGCCTGTGGGAACTGAATGTGGACCACAACATAGCATTTCTACTCTTTCTATTATTGTTTGCTTGCTCCCCTCCATATTGTATATGTAATATACCTGGTCTTCAGGTAGTGGGCTTCAGAGTAGTCATGACTCCATACTAATATCCTCTACCACTCTTTTATCAATCCTATCAATAATGTTTTGTGATCATTCTAGTACTCTTGTTCTTGCTGTTACTTAACTGTATAATTAATATTAATTTTTATATGTTTAAAACCTTGGCTAACCAAGCAGATTGGAAGCTACTTGAGGGCAGTTGCCACTCTGCATTTTCCACACTGTTTGTTTAACATAACACCTAACACAAATAAGTATTCCTGTTCAACTTATCTGTTTGGCTGATGTCTGCTCACTTTTCACCAATTGAAATCAGATTTCAGATTTAGATATTTATTCACATATATTCTCTGTGGAAAGGTGTATCCTACTTTGGGGTGCTGATCAAAAGAAAACTGTGGTGGCCATTATTGAAAATGGAGACTGTTTCCCTACAAGGGAATATGAGGACTTTAATTTCTTGTGAAAAATACAGAACATTGAAACTAAGATTTATCAGTATTAGTAATAAGACAAATCCTAAAGCTACTCAATTTCCTGAAAAAGGAAAGAATTGATGAGTGAATAGTTCACTAAATCCTAAATGTTGCAATCATTTTTCTAAATTCAAGTAGCAGTATATTCATTTCATACAGAGTTCAGTTAGGTAAACCAGATAATGATGCTAACCAAGAAAGGGCTTGACAGATATGAGATTTTTTTTTCCTCCAGACAAGGTAGATGTGACATGAAGCTGGGAAATAATAATCCTTCCTTGTCAGGCTAGCATACATAATAGCACTGCTTACAGACATGTAGATAACATTTTAACCTTTACATCAGGTGAGGGGGACTTGCTAAGGAAATTCCTAAGAATCTTCCTAAGACATGATTCTAAAGATCACCTGGTAGGACAAGATACCAGACACTGAGGATCTTTCTCAAACAAAACTGCCAGGCATTCAAGCTCTATTACAGAGAGTGCAACTCTATTGGGCTTGCTGGCCACATTGTTCAAATGCCAAATGCATACTTGACAAAAACACTATTTTATGGAGAACTCACATCACAAGATGATTAGGAAAAGCAATCAAGATTTCTTTTAAGAACTTTAGAATTAATTGTATGACATGGGAGACACTGGTACAGGACTGCCCAGAATGGCATGCTTTCCTTAAAAAAAAGCAGAATTGAATTAGCTGAGGAGAAATGGGAGATGCACAAAGTTAGAGAATGTGCCCCGAATGTTCAAAAACTATTTGTATCGTAATCTGTGGCAGAGCATTGTAAGCTTGTATTGACACACTGACTTGACTCTAACAGTGATGTCATTTTGGTCCCCTTTGAGAACAAAGGACAACAACCAAACAAAAAAGAGTGAGGCTTGAGGTGGGTATCTTTCTGACTTTAGATCCTTCCATTTTGTTTTTCAGAAGACAAAAGGTAAGGCTAGAAAATATGCCTTTGCAGTTATTTCCTTCTATTAATCTTAAGTGCACTTCATATATTTCTTATAAGAAGACCTTTCAGAAAATGAGAACTTTATCTTGTTCCAACTTTTAAAAGTCAAAATATAAATACATTTAATAATTTATTTTTAAAAAAAGAAAAAGAAAAGATGCCTTGAAACAATCAGGAAGAAGAGAATCTGGTTCCTTTTTTTTTTCCTTTGAATTCCCATGAAAATTTTTTTTTATAATTCAGTTCTGGGAAGCAAGATGGCAAAGTACATAGCAAATCACCATAACTCTGCCATATCCATCTCTAGACAACCATAAAATAACATTCCCAAACAAATCTTGGAATAGCAGAACCAACAAAAAGACAAAAAATGATTGAAACAATCTTTGAACATAAGAAACTTGGAAGATTGACAAGATGGTCTGTCTCACATAGGTAAAAGCTGAGGAATCATTTTAACTTCATTCTCAGCCTGCAGGCTCAGCCAGGGTCCACTGCAGAGAATAAGTATCATTCCTTTCTCCACAGCCTCCATGTTGGGTCTTGGGTCCTACAATTGCCAGGTTGAGGGAGAACAGTATCATTTTTAACTCTGGAATCTTTTACTAATTGAAAATCTCTTACACTGGAAGATATGCTTTCTAATTTCAAAATAAACTTCTAAGTAGCTGCTTAGATATGAAAATTCAGAATTCCCATGTCAGCCTAAGTCATAGGGCACTACACTGTTTTTCACCATTTCTAAGACCATTCTCTTCACCCCATAACTCAATATGCCTTATTTTTTTTAGGGGGCACCTGTCTATATTTAAAAAGTTCTTAAAGTACCTGATAAGCTTCTTTTAAAGCTTCTTTAGTGCTCTACATAGATAAGAATCATTTGGAATTAAAGACAGTTATTCTCTAGTACCCATGTTTTACCAATTTTTAAACATAATTTTGTAATTACATAATTTGCTTGCTTTCACAGATAAATAAGCATTCAAAAATATTAAGACTCATGTAATTGTTGCTGTTGTTTGACTTTTGTTCTTGAAGGGGATCACGATATCAGGAAGATGATGCCATGACATGCAAGTAAATTGGATTGAAGTGAGGGAGGATTGTGCAAAGTCACCAGCTTCATTTTCTCCTCCAGAGACATTTGGATCCAGTACAAAGATAAAGATCAGGATGACTATAGATGGCCCTGGATGCAATGGGAAACCTTGGACTTTTTAAGCTAAGGTTTTGAACAGGTTTCAGTTTGACTGAGGCAATGCCCAATCAATGATTAAGGCTAATTAAGAAATGAAGCAGAGAATGGCCTCTTTTACCCAGTTAAAAAAATCAATTTGGCAGGGGAAGACCTCAGGGCTTCTGGCCAAAAGAGAAAAAATTACTATTTATATTCAGCCTGAGTTAATGGAGGAGGGCGGCAAACAATGACAAATGCCAGGGACCTGTTGTTGACTACTCAATGAGGGCCACAGTGATTTGGGTTTAATGAACAAGATAGAGAACATGCTCTGGGGTCAAGAAGATCTGAATTGAAATCCAACCACATATATGAATATTATGGAATATTATTGTTCTGTAAGAAATGACCAACAGGATGATTTCAGAAAGGCCTGGAGAGACTTACACGAACTGATGCTAAGTGAAATGAGAAGGACCAGGAGATCATTGTAAACTTCAACAACAATACTATATGATGACCAGTTCTGATGGACCTGGCCATCCTCAGCAACGAGATCAACCAAATCATTTCCAATGGAGCAGTAATGAACTGAACCAGCTACGCCCAGGGAAAGAACTCTGGGTGATGACTAAAAACCATTACATTGAACTCCCAATCCCTATATTTATGCCCACCTGCATTTTTTATTTCCTTCACAAGCTAATTGTACAATATTTCAGAGTCTGATTCTTTTTGTACAGCAAAATAACGGTTTGATCATGTATACTTATTGTGTATCTAATTTATATTTTAATATATTTAACATCTACTGGTCATCCTGCCATCTAGGAGAGGGGGTGGGGGGTAAGAGGTGAAAAATTGGAACAAGAGGTTTGGCAATTGTTAATGCTGTAAAGTTACCCATGCATATAACCTGTAAATAAAAGGCTATTAAATAAATAAATTAATTAATTAAAAAAAAAAAAAGAAATCCAACCACAGATACTTAACCCAACCACCCACCTTTCCATCTTCCCCTCTACCTTTTAATGTAAAAATAATTTACCTACCATCTACACCCAGTATACTCTTTTTTCTCATCCCTTAATTATTTTTGTCATTCCCTTAAATTACCATGCAGTTTGTCTATGAATGTCCCTTCTATCTGTTATATTAATGATACAATTTTAATGAATTACAAGTGTCATGTTCCCATGCAGGGTTGTAAACAGTTAGCTCTATTGAATCCCTTACATTTCCCCCCTTTTATCTATTTATGCTTCTCTTGATATTGGAGAACAAATTTTTGTTTTAATCCAAATCTTCTAATGAAAGCTTGAAATGCTTCTATTTCATGGAATGACCATTTTCACCCTTGATGTATTATGCTCACTTTTGCCAAGTAAATGATTCTTGGCTATAGACCTAACTTCTTTGCCTTCCAGAATATCATGTTCCATGCCCTTTGATCTCTTAATGTCCAGCTGCTAAATCCTGTGTAATGCTGCCTGATATTTGAATTGTTTCTTTCTGGCTACTTGCAGTATTTTTTCCTTGACCTGATAGTCCTGAAATTTGACTGTAATGTTTTTTTTGATATTTTTTGGGGGAATCTCTTTTTCGAAGTGATCAGTTGATTCTTCAATGACATTTTTTGCCCTATCATTCCAGGACATCAGGGTAGTTTTCTATGATAATTTCTTAAAAGAGTCTGTCTAGGTGCTCCTTTTGATTATGGGCTTTCAGATAGTCCAATGGTTCTGACATTGACTCTTCTGAATATACTTTTCAGGTCAGTTTTTCCCATTAGGTATTTTATATTTTCTTCTATTTTTTTCATTCTTTTGAAATTTTTTTGGATTGATTCTTGATGTCTCATAGAGTCTTTAACTTCCACTTGTCCAATTTCACTTTTAAGTTGTTTTCCTCAATTAGATTTTCAAATTTAGCCAATTGTATTTTTAAAGGAATTGGTTTCTTTTTCTAAATTGTTGACTCTTCTTTCATAATTTTCTTTCATTACTCTCATTTTTTTTCAATTTTTTTCTTCTGATTTTCATGTGATTTTAAAACTCCTTTTTGAGTTTTTCCATGAGTTCTTTCTGGACTTGAAACCACTTTCCATTTTTTTTGGGGGTTTTCTCAAAATGTATTTTTCAGTGTTGTCCTCTACTGTGTTTCTTTCTTGATCTTCCCAGTCACTATACTAACTTTCTATGATCAGCTTCTTTTGTTGCTCTTTTTGCTTATCTATTTTGGCCTTTTTTCCCCTTTCTTTTAAATTTGAGCTCTCCTACAAGGGTAGAAGGGATACTGTCTTAGGCTTTTAGTGTCATGGGCTGTAGGCACTGGTTACTTAGCTGGTGCTGTACTGATATTGCCCTGAGGCCTGTGAAGCACCCTTGTATCTGATCTTGGTCTGACTGAGTGGGTGGGGAGTGATTAGTGCTGTTAGAAGCTATAATGGTCTGTCAACTTACCTGAGGCTGACCTAGGATCCTAATGGCTGAGTGGTATTTCTGCATTTCCCCAGGATTACACTGAAGCATGTCAAAGCTGGAATCTGCTCCTTCCCCAGGGATACTGAGGGTCCCAAAGTTGGAATTTGCCTGCTCCTCCACAATGAGGTCAGGATCTCACATTGGTTTGCTTAGGTGAGGCTTGCTACTGGCTTGCTGGGATGTTTCCTCTCCTGGACTGTGCTCCCTTCTTACCTGAATGAGAGATTTTTCTTGCTGATCTTCCAAGTTTTTTGGAATCAAAGATTGTTTCACCCCACATTTCTACTAGTTCTGCTCTTCCAGGATTTATTTTGGGTCACTATTTTATTATTCTTTGGAGGCAAATATAAGACAGTCACAGCTATTTACTGCTTATCCCACCATCTTGGCTTCCAGAATTGGCTCCTAACATTTTTTACTTACTAATTAAAAAAATTAAAAGAAGAAAAATGCTAGAGATGAAACAGGCCCTAGAGATCTATTTGTCCAACTCTGTCATTTTATTGATTATTTTGCTAAAATATAGAGAAGTTTTTTTTTAATTTATGGTCATAAAATAGGCTATTAGTGTGGATGGGACTCATATCTAGCACTTAATAAAATTCTTATTTTATTTTCCTTTCCTCCCATCTGATTTTAGGCAAGTAACCTCTCTCAGTCTTAATTTCTTCATCTGAAAAAATGGGGATAATAATACTTATACTATTATATTATGCTATGCTATGCTATACTATTCCATACTATACCATACCATACTATAATAATACTTCTTAAAAGCTTCATAAGGATGTTGTGAAGATTAAATGAGACCATATTTATAAAGCATTATTTTGCAAATCTCAATGAGCTTGTTAATATTCGATATTATTTCAAAAAAGTGCATTAAACATAATGTTATGCCTCGCACTGAGACCCACAAAATATCCTTTCTCCCATGCTACCTTTCCCCCTACAAGAACAACAATAATAACCACAAAAATCCACACATTATATTCAAAGGTTGCCCCAGAAATCAACTTCCATCCTTTGCAACAACCTGGCAGTCTCAGTGGAAGGATTCTTCAGCCACATGCTGCTGTGTTATAGCTGTTTCCCTGTCTCTAAGATGGAAGCCCTGAATAACACATTAGATGATGCAAGCCTAGATCTTTACCATAAAACAAATGATTGCAAAAGATAACTAAATTGTCTGGAGTTTCCCAACTATAACTAAATGATTTTCAACTGGGACAAGGAAAAGCCATTAAGTGTAACATTGTGATGTCTTTTCATTGTGAGACCCTGTGACAGATCCACTATAGAGACCTGTTCTCATGATACTTACAGATGTGTGTGTTTGTGATTCAAACATCAAGCAATAAGAAAATGCCTTTTTATCCCTCTGTTTCTATTTGATAATCTCTATTCCTTTAAAATAAATTTCTGGTGAGCAGATGATTCCATCCCAATAATGATAATCATTAGTAAAATAGGATAACTTGGATGTATGGCTTCTCATATCTTTGTGGTGCCATGATTAAAAGGTTTTAGTTTAACTCTCAAATGTTGCTTTTATGTATATCACTGAAGTAAATGATTTTTAACAAAATAACATCTATGGCCTTCAGATCAATATAGAACATTGAGTATTCCAGTGGGCACTGGGCAACCAATTTCTATGTTTAACACTAAATTGCTGATTTGGAATATATTGTGGAGGAGAGCAGGGTGGGAGGGTGAGGAAGTTGATGGTTAGTCACTATTAATGACTGACTCTAAAAGAGAGAGCCCACTGTAAAATATATCCATCACTGGTCCTGTTATTTCACTGCCAGATCTGACATTGATACCCATCTGGATATTTTCAAAGTGAGCGATCTCTGAGCCAGTTGGATTTGGCATTTGGGCACATAATTCCACCTGCAGATGGTGCTGCATTTTTCTCTTCAAGGGGTGGTGGGGAGAACTTGAAAGCCTTTGCATGAGATGCCCAGCTGAGAGCCTCCTCCGGAGTCCTGCATTTGCACGTGTAAGTCATTAGGTTTCATTGCCTGGGCCTCTGCTCACAATCCCTTTGTTCTCTGTTTCCTACAAATCAAATTAGTGGGGGATACAGTTAATTGTAAAATTATTTCAAAAATGTTTGGGTTTTCAAAAAGGTCCTTTGTATCAAAGCTTCACCAATTTTAAAAGAAAACCACAAGACCCCACAATCCAGGAAAGAAAAATGCAGCAAAAATCAAGAACAAATTAATTATTTTAAATACTATAGAATTGCTCAAATAAACCTGAACATGCTTATCATAAACATACCTATCCCACATTTGGGGGGAAGAGGGAACATCATAATGAAAGGCAGTTATTAGCACTGATATGTAACTCAATTTCTGGAACTATTGGGCTATGCCAAAGTCTAACAGAAGATGCCAAAGTCAGATTTTTCTCTTATATAAGCTAATCTAGTGACATCCTCAGGGTAAGCTTGTCTCCTCACGTAAGGGGCAGCTATTTGGAAGACTTAAGAGACTTTAGCAGAATGGCAACCATAGTTATATCTGATTCTCAAGCTTTCTTTTTTTCCTTTCTTTTTCAGATGTATTTTTTCTTGTATATTCCTTTATAACATGTTCTTGTTATGGTAAAGCAAACTCTAATTGATAGAAAAGTTAAAATGTGAAGAGACCCAAAAGAATTTCTATTCCAGACCTTCTTTTTATAGATAAGAAAACTGAGGCCCAGCAAGATTAAATGACTTTTTCATTATCTCATGGAAGAGGAGGAAGAGAGAGGACATGGTTTAGGACTGTTTGATGCATTCCCAAACTTTCAAAGCAGAGGTAGAAATCCCCTATGTAAAGCCCAAGGATGGGTGAAGTTCTCCTACTATTTACTTTGCAATCCTGCTTGTACAATTGGGTCATAGTCTGAAGGGAAAGCATTTACTATACACCAGGCACTTTAAAAAATATTCTCTTTTGAAACTTTTAACAACCCTAGGAAGTAGCTGTTATTATTACTCATATTTTGGTATTGGACAAGGTTTTACAAGAGTGAATGCTAAAAACTATCTTTGTAAACATTTTGAAAATAAAAAGTTATTACTAAAAATATTTTGGTGTTGGAGAAACTGAAGCAAACGGGTTATATAGGTAGTAAATATCTGGAATGGAATTTGAACTCAGGTCTCCCTGTCTTCCTCTAACACTCTGTGTCACCCAATTGTCTCTGACAAAGGAGTCTCATTGTTTTTTTGTTTTGTTTTGTTTTGTTTTTTTTATTTAATAGCCTTTTATTTACAGGATATATGCATGGGTAACTTTACAGCATTAACAATTGCCAAACCTCTTGTTGCAATTTTTCACCTCTTACCCCCCCACCCCTCCCCTAGATGGCAGGATGACCAGTAGATGTTAAATACATTAAAATATAAATTAGATACACAATAAGTATACATGACCAAAACGTTATTTTGCTGTACAAAAAGAATCAGACTCTAAAATATTGTACAATTAGCTTGTGAAGGAAATCAAAAATGCAGGTGGGCATAAATATAGGGATTGGGAATTCAATGTAATGGTTTTTAGTCATCTCCCAGAGTTCTTTTTCTGGGCATAGCTGGTTCAGTTCATTACTGCTCCATTGGAAATGATTTGGTTGATCTCGTTGCTGAGGATGGCCTGGTCCATCAGAACTGGTCATCATATAGTATTGTTGTTGAAGTATATAATGATCTCCTGGTCCTGCTCATTTCACTCAGCATCAGTTTGTGTAAGTCTAGGAGTCTCATTGTTACTGTTCTTGAAAACATCTCTTCCTTTGTGAGACTCTGATGCTAGATCGCTCTAGCATCTTTATCACTTCCAAAACATTGTGTAGGGATTCAGATCTCCCTTACCTTAAAAAAAACCTTTCCTTCAGCCTCTGTGTATTCAAGGTCTTCAATTATACTTCTCCTGACTTTCATTTCTAAACCTGGAGAAGGGATAGTGTATATTCATTGCTTCACTACCAACTCATTTCTCCTCAGTGACAACCAGAGCAAAGATACTAGAGTGATTTGCCAGCTACTTTTTCAGCTCATTTTATAGTTAAGGAAACTAAGGCAAACTGGGTTAAGTAACTTGCCCAAAGTTACACAGCTAATAAGTGTCTTAGGCCACATTTGAACTCACAAAGAGGAATCTTCCTGACTAAATTCTGTGCCTCTATCCACTGCACCACCAACTTGTTCCTTACATTGATATTTGAAGCCCTCCAGAATCTGGCTTCAACATTTATTTCCAACTTTATTTTTGCTTCTTATAAAATTTGAATGTTGTAAGAAGGTTGAATCCAGGGAAAAGATTGTAAGAAGATTCAGCCTTCTAGGCAAACTTTACTAATATCTATTTATCGGAACTCCATAACTTATTTCCCACTTTTTTATATTTTTACAGACTATTTATAAACCTTGAATGTTCTCCCTCCATTAAAAAAAATCTTGTCTTCTTTTCAGGCTCATTTTTGGTGTCTCTTCCTTACTATGTTTCCCCAATTAAAGTTTTCTCTCTCCTCAAATGTTTTTAATAGCACTTTGTGTTGTGATTAACTCTACCAGTTTTACTTATTATGTCATCCTTTGTATTTAAATTATGTGTACATTTGGATTTTATCTTGGTATTCTGTGTGAGATGTGATTTTTACTTGTTCTGTGCCAGACCAATATCTAGTTTTCCCAACAGTTTTTGTTCAATAACAGGTTTTTCTCTTAATTGCTGGAATCTTTGGTTTTATCAAATACTAGGTGACTGTGGTCATTTGCCTTTATATTGTTAATTTAATCCACAAACTGACCTCTTTATTTCTTGCCCAGCACTAAATTATTTTGATTATTTCAACTTTGGTAGGTGGAGCCAAGAGAGTAGACAGGACTTTGCCTGAACTCTTCCTGGCTTCCTCAGAATTAACACCAGATCAAGCTTTTGAATGGATATTGGAGTAACAGAACACACAAATATTTGGAGTATAACAAATTTCTAGAAGAAGATATCTTGAAAGGACTTCAGGAAACATCTGTCTCAATCTGGCAAGGGGGAGGAGGAGGGGACATGGCTCAGTGCAGACACAGAGCAAGGAAGTCAGAGTGGATGCCCAAAGCGGCACAAAACCCCAGCCTGTCATCTAGTAGAGGAAGTTTGTGACAATCTCCTCTTTGCTCTAGGAGAAGACCTCAACCTTAAAAATGAGAAAAAAATTCAAGAAGAGCTCTGACCAGAAAGAGCTATTATGGAGACAAAGAAGAACAGACCTCAAACCCTGAGGACACTGAAAGCAAAACATCTCCAGATGAAGCCTCAAAGGCTGATAAAAGTTGGTTTCCAACTCAAAAGGCTTTCTTGGAAGAAGGAAAAAAGAATCTTAAAAGAGAGAAGAAAAATGGGGAAAGGAAATGAGAATTTTGGAAAAGGAAACACAGAAATTATCAGAAGAAAACAACTCTTTAAAAATACAATTGGTGAAAAAAACATAATGAACAAAACCATTTCTTAAAAAATTTGGCAACATGAAAAAAGAAAACAACTCCTTGAAAAATAGAATTAGTGTAAAGAAAAAAAGAGAACAACTCCCTAAAAAATAGAGTTGGTGAAATGGAAAAAAAAAGTCTAATGAACAAAACACCTCATTTGTTTGGATTTATTTTATATTCTAAAATTTTACTGAAATGGTTGTTTTCATTTGTTTCAGTAAGGTTTTCTAGATGAACCAGCATATCATCTTCAACAAAAGCTTCCTCTTTGCCTATACTTATTTCTTTAAACTCTTTTTCTTGAAATAATTAACATTTCTAGAAATATAATAGAGGGTAGTGGCAATAATAGATATCATCGATTGACTCCTGATCTTATTGGTAAGACTTCTAGATTGGTAAGATTCTGGATTTGAGAAATGATGCTGACTCTTGGTTTTAGATAGATACTACTTATAATTTTAAGAAAATCTCTATTTATTTCTATGTTTTGCTGAGGCAATTGGGGGTAAACTCAGGATCACACAGACTAGAAGTGTTAAGTGACTGAGGTTAGATTTGAACTCAGGTCCTCCTGACTTCAGGGCTGGTGCTTTATCCACTAGACTAACTAGCTGCCCCATTTCTAAAGATTTTTAACAGAAACATATTGTTTATTGTCAAAAGTTTTTTTTTCCTACACCTATTAGAATACTCACAACTTTTGTTGGTTTTGTTATTAATATGATAATTACATTTATAGTTTTCCTAAACCAGTCCTACATTCTTTGTATAAATCCATCCCCCTTATATAGTATGATTCTGTAATATACTGTGATATCCTTGCTAGTATTTTATTTTAAATGTTTTCATTGCTATTCATTAGGAAAATTCACATATATTTTTTTTTCTAATTTGAACCTCCATATTTATCAGGACATAAGACTATTTTTGTCATAAGAGAAATTTATTAGGATCTTTTTAAAGTTATTTCTCCCAAAATAGTTTATTATAATATTGGATTAATTCTTCTTTAAATGTTTGATAGAATTAATTTGTCTCTCTCATTGTTTTTAAATTTAGTTTTTCTAAGATTTATTTCAGTATTCTATTTTTTATTCTGTTAATCTGAGCAATTTATATTTTTGTAAATATTTATCCATTTCATTTAGATTGTCATTTTATTGGCATATACTTGGGCAAAAATGGCTCCTAATAATTATTTTATTTCTTCTTTGATTATGAATTCATTTTTAAAAATTTTAATATTAATAATTTTGTTTTCCTTATTGTTAAATCATGTTAACTTAGCTAATGACACCTACTTTTTAAAAAAGCTTCTAGTTTTATTAATTAGTTCAAGTTTTTATCTTTCAATTTTATTTATCTACCTTCTAATTTTCAGAATTTCTGATTTAACATTTAATGTAGGGCTTTTAATTTTTTGAATTTCTGAATTATTTTAGTTACATGCACATCCATTCATAGGCTATTTCTCTCTTTTATTGTTATAAATTTAGATACAAATTTTCCCCTAAAGTACTGTTGTTTGGCTGTATCTCACAAGTTGTGGTAAGCTTTTTCATTGTTGTCATTATTTTTAATGAAATCATAGATTATTTGTTTGATTTGTTCTTTGACTCACATATTCCTTTTTTTTTTTTTTTTTGGAAGTTATTGGGTTTGACTTTCCCAGGGTCATACAATTAGAATGTGTCTAGAGTGCATATTTGAGCTCAAATCCTTTTAATTTCAGGTTGAGTGCTTAATTTATTGTGTTGCCTAGCTGCCTTTCAGCTACCCATTCTTTAGGATTAAGTTAATTAATTAGTTTTTGATACTCTTATTGAGTATAATTTTTAGTGGTTGGCATGGTTGGCAAAAGTAGGATTTAATACATTTTTAACATATTAATTTATTATGTTTTTCAAAAATCCTTTCAAAATTTTGAGTTCCAAATTCTCTCCCTCATTCCCACCCCTTCCAATATCCATTGAGAAGAGAAGTAATATAATATCAATTATAAGATGAAATCGTGCAAAATACATTTCCATTTTAGCCATATTACAAAAAAGAAAATAAAACCTAAATAAAGTGAGAAAATTATATTTCAATTTGCATTTAGAATTCATAAGTTCTCTGTCTGGAAGTGGGTGACATTATTTTATCATGAATCATTTGAAATTGTCTTGGATCATTGTACTGATCAAAGTAGCTAAGTCTTTCCCAGTTGATTATTGTTGCACATTATTGTTACTGTACATAGACCTCAGGATTCTTTTCATTTCTCTTTGCATCATAAAGGTCTTGCCATGATTTTCTGAACTATTCTCCTCCAATTATTTCTTATAGAATGATAGTACTCTATCATAATAATAGCAACATCTTGTTTAGCCAATCCCCAATTGATGAACGTCCCTTTGATTTCTAATTTTGACACTACAAAAAGAGCTGTTATGAATATTTTTGTACACATAAGTCCTTTTCTTTTTAATCTCTTTTGGGGTATAGACCTAATAGATGTATTGCTAGCTCAAAGGATCTACATAGTTCTGTAGCCTTTAGGATATACTTTTACATTGTTCTCCAGAATGGTTTGTATCAATTCACTTCTTCACCAGCAGTTCATTAGTGTATGTATTTTTCCTTCATGTCCTCTAGCAATTGTCATTTCTGATGACTATGATGTTTTAGTACTTCAGAGCTGTTTGTCCTTCTTTAATCAATAATGATTTATAACATTTCTTACAACTGCAGATAGCTTTTATTCCTTCTGCTGAAAAAACTACCTTTTTACATCCTTTGAGCATATGTCAATTTGGAAATAGCTCTTATTTTTATAAAATTGACTTACTTCTATGCTCAGTATATATTTGATAAATGAAGTCTTTATTAGAGAAATTTGCCATATTTTTAATACTATTTCAATGCTTAGAGTATCTTTTTGGATAATGCAGTTTCTCTGATTATCTTCTTTAATGACGTCTGCTTTTGCTTTTGCTTTTTCTGAGATCATGACTGCTTCCCCTGCCTCTTTTACTTTAGCTGAAGCATATTAGATTCTTCTTCAGACCCTTATTTTAACTGTGTTCATATTTCTATTTCAAGTGTGTCACATGTAAACAACATATTGTTGGATCTAGTTTCTAATCCATTCTGCTATCTATGGCCATTTTGTGGTTGAGCACATCCTCTTCATATTCACAGTAATGATTATTAACTATATTTCCCTTCTTTCTATTCTTTCTCTGTGTGTGTCTCTCTCTCTTTCTCCTCTTGTTCTTCATTTTTTCCTCTTTCTCTCTTTCTGTTGTGCACCTCTTGAAAAGTTTATTTTGACTCTATCCACTGCTTCCTTTAATCTGCCCTCTCATTTACAAACTCCCTTTCCCCTCCAATTTTTCTATTGAACAAGTTACATTTTTACACAATTGACTGTATGTGTGTGTGTTTGTGTGTATAAAATTGCCCTCCACCGCTACCTATTTCCACCACACTATAAATGATCTTCCATGCATGCCTCTTTTATGTGAGAAAAATTTCCCATTTTATTTTTCCTTCCTTCTTCTCCTAATGCATCTCTCATTCTCACTCCATTTCTAACACAATTGACTCACACCCATACCTTCTGTATGTAAACTCCTTTTAACTGCTTTAATAATAAGGAAGTTTTTAGGAAGTACATGTATCTTCTTCCTATATAGGAATGTAAATGATTTGACTTTATTGAGTTCCTTATGATTACTTTCCTATTTACCCTTTTATGATTCTCTTGAATCTTGTGTTTGAATGTCAAGTTTTCTATTTAGCTCTTGACTATTCACCAGGAATTCTTGAAAGTGTTCTATTTCATTAACTTTCCATTTCACACCCTGAAGGATTATACTCAGTTTTGTTGGCTAAGTCATTCTTGGTAACAATTCTAGCTCCTTTGGCTTCCAGAATACTATATTTCAAGGCCTCTTGCTCCTTAAATTTACTGGGAACTTCTAAATCTTATGTGATCTTGACTGTAGCTCCACAATATTTGAATTGTTTCTTTTTGGATTCTTGAGCCAACTATGCTTTATCCCATTCTCACCCCCTGCCTTGCAGCAGCCTTCTTTGAAGTAGCCTTACCTGATGCAACCTCATCATTTCTCAGAGTCTCTACCCAGGGGTCCAGTAATACAGGACTTCTATCTCCACCCTACATGGTAATGGCCTATCATTTATCTACTTCCAATTGAATTGCTCTAGGCAGCAACACTGGTAGTTTTTCCTCTAAACCAGATTTTGAGCTATAGAAAATAGTTTGGCTAATTTCTAAGCTAACATTTGGGGATATTTCATCTTATGGGATTATATGGATGTGGCTGAAACTAATATATACACATAAGCTCCTTCTTGGTCCACTGGCTAAGTATGTTGTCATCTAGTCAAAGGAGTCTGTAAAGGCAAATACATTCAAAAACTTTTTCCATCTGCAAGACATCGATGTATCTCTGCTCTTGAGGTAGTGTTCATTAAACACCTATGTTTGTTTCTATCAAGCCAATTGGCTCAGGTACCTTCAGGAACTATTATAATTTTTCTATACTGTAGCTTTGGCATAGCATTAGCAAGGAAATCATCTACCAAAATCAAATAGATGGGGTTTACAGGAGATCTTGATTCAACTTTTTCAATCAGCATGCCAAAATGATTCTTCTAGGATAGCTGCAGAGAGTTTGGGGGGGAAATTCTACTCTCTTGCCAAATTCCTGAGTAGATATTGAACTGGAGCAATTCTGAAAAAAGTTTAATTTTAATTCTGTCTCTCTTGCTCATCTTCTCAAAGATGTCAATCTACAATTAATAAAATGAGGATAATAATAACACATACTTCTCAGGTGTATTGTGATGACAAAATAAGATATTGTTTGTAGAGTTTTGCAAACAAAGACACAAATATAGAACCAAGCTTAATCATCTCCATCTCTGCATTAGGCTCCATTGGAGTGACAAATCATTGGATTTGGGAGGAATTGGGACTGATTCCTGTCTCTACTATTTCCTATCTCATGAGCAGGGTAAGTGACCTCAGCAAGGGAAAAACCTGTAGTCAACATTTTCTTCTGGTATTTTTCTGTAATCTTGAGTCCTTTAGTTCTAATTTCCAGTGGTTGAAGGATATACCACATTCTTCCCATTTTCTGAGTCCTCCTTAGCTGTGCCATATCACATATCATTACCTACATTTGTCCCCCTCCTTCTCCTCAATAGGAACTTGAGAGTTTCAAGGTCCAGAAGGGCATTATAAAGTATTGGTGTACAGCAATAATGGGGAACCTTTTTTTCTGTCAAGGGCCATTTGGATGTTTATATCATAATTTGTAGGACATACAAAATTATCAACTTAAAAAATTCAAGTAATGAAAGGTTGTTATCACCTGTGATTGCCTTGGTGGGGCCAGACCAAATGATTGCATGTACCTTATACAGTCTGTGGGCTGGACATTCTCCATTCCTGGAATGCAACAAGAAAAGCCTGTTGAGGCTAGATACCATGATCTGTAGTGAGCCATCCCACTGTTTCATTACTTCCAATTTGGTATAGTTTGGAAACAACAAAAGGCATCAGCATGGAAAATTAACTTTTTAAAAAGATAGATAGGACATGATTTTAAGTGAAATGGAATAAGCAAGAAAACTTTATAGATCACATTCCTGGACAGTTGAAAAAAAGGATAAAAATAAGACCATAGGAAGAATTAATCTTACAAAGATGGTCATCAATGAGACAAGAAGAGGATGAATAAAGATAGAGATCTTTGGGGAAATTTTGTATCTCTAAATAGCTACATGAATAAAATAAAGAGGAGATCACGGAATTGAGCATGCAATTGAAAAAGTTAGAAAAATCAACAAATTAAAAACTGCCAATAAGTACCAAATTAGAAGTTCTAAAATTCAAAGGAGAGATCAATAAAGTTGGAACTAAGAAAACTATTGCATTAATAAAACTGATTTGGTTTTATGAAAAAAATCCGACAAAATAGATAAACCTTTAGTTAATTTCATTAGAAAAAGGAAAGGAAAAAACCTAAATTACCAGCATCAAAAATGAAAAGGGTGAACTTACCACAAATGAAAAAGAAATTAATGCAATATTTAGCAGCTATTTTGCCCAACTGTATGACAGCAAATCTGACAATCTAATCGAAATGAATGAGTATTTACAAAAATATAAATTGCCCATATTACCAGAAGAGGAAATAAATTGCTTAAACAGTCCCATTTTAGAAAAAAAAAAAAAGAAATTGAACAAGCCATCAATGAACTCTCTAAGAAATAATCTTCAGGGGCAGATGGATTTACAAATGAATTCTATCAAACATTTGAAGAACAATTGATTTCAATAATATGTAAACTATTTGGAAAAATAGGTTAAAAAGGTGTCCTGCCAAATTCCTTCTATGACACAAATATAATACTAATACTTAAACCAGAAAGATCCAAAATAAGGAATATTGATGCAAAAATCTAAAGTAAAATATTAGTAAAGAGATTACAGCAATTTATCAGCAGGATAATATACTACGGCCAAGTAGGATTTATGCCAGGAATGCAGGATTGGTTCAATATCAGGAAAACTGTTACCATAGTCAACCATATCAATAACAAAATGAACAGAAACCATATGATAATCTCAATAGATCAGAAAAAGCTTTTTGACAAAATACAGTACCCATTCCTATTAAAAACACTAGAGAGAATAGGGATAGAGGTAGTTTTTCTTAAAATAATAATCAGTGTATATCTAAAACCAATAGCAAACATTATTTGTAATGGAGAGAAGCTGGAAGCCTTCCTAAGAAGATTGGGGTGAAACAAGGATGCCCATTATCACTTTTATTGTGAAATATTGTACTAGAAATTTTGGCTTTAGCAATAAAAAGAAAAATAAATCAAAGGAATTAGAATTGGCAAAGAGGAGATAAAACTATCACTTTTTACAGATGATATGATGATATACTTAGAGAATCCTAGAAAATCATCCAAAAACCTACTGGAAACAACTTGTAGCTTTAGCAAAGTTACAAGATATAAAATGAACTAACACAAATCATCAACATTTCTATATATATGTTACTGACAAAGACTATCAGCAAGAAATAAAAAGAGAAATTCCATTAAAATAACTGTAGACAAAATAAAATACTTGGTTGTTTACCTGCCAAGACAAACTCCTGAATTATATGAGCACAATTACAAGACACTTCTCACACAAATACAGTCAGATTTTGCACAAACAAAACCAATAGAAACAAGATTAAAAGTAAAGTACAAAGCTGGGAAAAATATTTACAGTTAGTGTTTCTGATAAAGATCTCATTTCTAATATATATATAAAGAACTGTGCCTAATTTTAAGGATACAAGTCATTCTCCAGTTTATAAATAGTCAAAAGATATGAACAGTTTTTAGATGACAAAATTCAAGTCATCTATAGTCATATGAAAAAATGCTCTGAATCACCATTGATTAGAGAAATGCAAATTAAAACAACTCTGAGGTACCTCTTAGATTAGCTAAGATAACAGAAAAAGATAATGATAAATGTTGAAGGGGATGAAGGAAAATTGGGACACTAATACATTGTTGGTGGAGTTGTAAAATGATCCAGCCATTCTGGAGAGCAATTTGAACTATGCCCAAAGAGATATCAAAATGTTCATACCCTTTGATTCAGCAGTGCCAGTTCTGGGTCTGTATCCCAAGGAAATTGTAAAGGAGGGAAAATGAATCACACAAAAATGGGAGTAAGTCCAGACCTTGTCCTGGCCTGGCCCCAGCCCCGGCCCCAGCCCCAGCCCCAGCCCCAGCCCCAGCCCCAGCCCCAGCCTCAGTCCCAGCCCTAGCATCAGCAGGCAGGACATCTGAATCAGAAGCAATGCTGGTGGTTTTTGAAACTCTTGGGGGGTCAGTTACAGTGGGTCAGAGACATTGCTAATGGCTCTATGACAGAAAAGAGTGCTTGTGACAATCCCTAGAAGGATTTTTGAAAACAGCTGCCCCAAACCCATGAAGCATGGGACAGCACACTTTTCATTCTGGAAACATATCCCTACTTTCACAAAGAGTTAAATGCTGAGTAATAGGCTAGGACAATGAGCAGACAACAAAAAATGTTTCTGACCATTGAAAGTTATTATGGTGAAAAGGAAGATCAAAACACATACTCAGAAGATGATAAAGTCAAAGCCCCTACATCCAAAGTCTTTAAGAAAAATTAGAATTGAGCTAAAGTCATGGAAGAGCTGAAAAGAGATTCTGAAAATCAAGTAGAATAGATAGAGGGAAAATTAGGGAAAAAATTGAAAATGGTGCAAAAGAAAATGCAAAAAGCTAATGAGGAGAAGAATGTCTTAAAAAGCAAAATTGACCAATTGGGAAAGGAAGTCCAAAAACTCACTGAGGAAAATAATTCCTTAAAAATTAGAAGTGAGCATATGGAAACATTAATCCTAAAGAACCTTTCATTTTCTTTCTAATACTGATTAACATAGCTTCAGAGTAATCCAGGAACATTTCCAAAAGACATTCATGAATCTTATGAAATCTTTGCCATAGTCACATGCGCTCTGATAACTAAAGTTTATGATGACACATTCCTGATTTTTAAAAAGCAATTTCTCATGTTTAAAAAACATGTGGAATATTGGCTGTAAGTGTACTTATCCACTAACATTTAAAATGACACACAAATGGAACTTGAGCAGTGAACATTCTGCCACAAAATAGAATGTTTCATCATCGTGCATCCCTTTGGAAACACCTTCATCCCCAAATCACACACACACACACACACACACACACACACACACATACACACACACCACACAATCTTTCCAAATCAGTACATATGTGCAGAATGTACTCTCCTGGAAGTCAAGATGAAAACCTTCAGGATATTAGATTATTATCTGTGTTCTAAGATGAATTGAGTGGGCTTGAAAGGAAATGGAAACATTGTAGAGGAAAGTCATATTTAGAGGAGAGAGACAGACAGAATGAGAAGAGGAAAAGCGAGGGGGGAAGTCAGAGAAGAGAGAAAGGGACAGAAAGAGGACCAAAGGAGAGAGGGAGAGGGAGAGGGAGAGGGAGAGAGAGAGAGAGAGAGAGAGAGAGAGAGAGAGAGAGATAAAGCACACATAAAGAAGAGACTGACTTGGGTCAAAGAATTCCAAATCACATCTCTGTTACTTCCTACAAGAGAAAAGGGAGAGAGGAAGACAGAATGAAGGAGGAAGGGAGACAAAGAAATACAGAGAGAAAAGAGACTGGACTTGGGGTCAGAGTATCCCAAATCATTTCTCTGCCAGTTTTTTCTGTGAGACTTCCTATCTATGAGGGGAGATAAAGAGAGGAGAGAGAGAGGAAGAGAGAGGGGGGGAGAGAGAGAGAGAGAGAGAGAGAGAGGGAGAGGAGAGTGGATTTGGGGGTCAGAAGCCCCCAGATCCTGCCTCTGTCATTTTTTATCTATGAAACTTTGTGCCTGTGAAATGCTCTAGGGCGTTTCCTCATCTGAAAAATGAAAAGAAAAGGTCAGATGAATTGTACTTTGAGATTTCTGTCTTGTGATCCAAATCCTGGCTGTTCTTGATGAGAGGATGAAAGACTTTTACTCAATTACTTCAAAGTTTCTTTTAAGCTTTGTATCTATAATCCTGTAGTATACATGCTAGATAGAAAAGACCCATTCCTTTCCCCATCCTTGTATAAATTCACAACCAACTACACTTTCAATCTACATTATAAGCACCTGCATTGTTCAAAGCCCAGCACTCAGTGCTAAGTGTATGAGAAGGTTGGATGAGACATTCTTTGCCCTTCAGAAATTACTAATCTGGTCAGAGAGTATGAGGTCATATGTTTAGGCAAGGGTAAGGCCACAGTTGCCACTCCATACCCAGCCCCCCTCTCCCTGATTCCCTGCAGTGGGTTATACATGATAACTGAACCTATTCTGTTAGGTCTTATTAATGTTGGAGGACTGGGTAAAGGGAGGAAAGGAGAAAACATTTATTAAGTACTAATTATGGGTTAGGCACTCTGCCAAGCACTTTACAACTATTAACATCTTAGTAATAGTCCTATCATTAAGGAGATAGGTATTATTATTATTATTATTATTATTATTATTATCTCTATTTTGTAGCTTAGGAAACTGAGGCAGACAGAGGTTAAGCAATTTTCTTAAGCTCATGCAACTCGTGTCTCAGGTTGGATTTGAACTCACCTGTCCCTGACTCCAGGCTCAGTGTTCTATCCATCATACCACCTATATGCCTATTAGGTAGTTGTCTCTTCCTCCCTCTCTCCCTTCCTTTACCTTTCTCCCTCCTTTCCCTTTCTCCCCCCTGGTAGATATGATTGGCAAAGTTTTCCAGAGCCAGCTTCCTCAGTCCTCAACTCTGTATGTGATAATCTAAATCTTGTGCTATCCTTCCTTTAATCCTCCTCATATCCCTTTCTATTGCAGATACTCTCTCTTAGATTTCAGGTTTACAAATTTGCACAGAAATCTCCTTCATTCTAGTTTCACTTGCTATGACCTGGATCCAGGGTATGTTGAGAGGGTCCTACTCTTGGTCCTAGATGAAACATCTTCTTTCTTATGTTTTTCAAAACTGTCTTCTCCTTAAAGCTCATACTTTGTGCCTTTCTCATCTTCTTGTGAAGACCTCATGTTTTGTTTTATTCCTAAAAGATTTATGTTTCTTTCTTTTCTTTTTTTCTTTCTTGGGTTCTTAGCTTGTCTTCTCTGCTTCTGGTTGATTTGCCTGAAGTAAATTCTCTTAGCTGGATTGCAATAGCACACTTTTCTTTTTGTGGTGACATCACTTCTTATATAATGTTACTTAACTTTGGATTATAAGACCAAGCTTCATGACTCCCTTCCCTGAGCCTATTCCCATCATGAATTCTACTCAAGAATGAAATTTATTCTAGTCCTGACCATATATACACTTGTGATCCATCTCTGAATGATAAGCTAAAAGATACACTCTAGAGCTAATGGACAGTAGATATTTCTGGCTCTTTATTTAGTTACCAAATCTAGTCACTTTCTTTTCTAAGAAGCTCCAAATGGTCTTGTCCCAATTACTTCTTACTGAGGTAGATTTTTGATGTCTAAATGTTCAATGGTTGTAAGAACAAGGTCTCACAACTACAAATAAAAATAAAAATGCATGCAACATAAAACAACTGTATCCTTACATTTTTTCTTTTGTTGTTGCTAAATAGTTTTCCAGTCATGTCTGACTTTCCAGTCATGTCTGACCTTATTTTCTGGAAATTTTGGCAGAGATACTGGAGTAGTTTGTAATTTCCTTCTCTAACTCATTTTATAGATGACAAAATTGATACAGACAGGATTAAGTGACATCTAATTTGTGTCTGAGGCTGGATTTGAACTTCCAAAGCTGAATCTTTCAGACTTCAGGCCTATCCAATGTGATACCTACCTGTTCAATGTTTTCTTCTATACACAATTAACTAGTCAATGTCATAACATCAAAAGGTATTTAAAAATGAAAACAAAGACCCAGGAATACCTGGTAAGTATATGTATTCTTCCATGAAAACAGAATAGATGGGAGCATCATGCTTGGTACCCATTAGGCACCTTCCCTCTTCCAACCACATGGCATAATATAGGATATAATTTTGGTAGCAGTCTGAACGGGGAGGATAGCAGTGTGCCCTAATATTTTAGGAAGCTATGCTCAGTGATCTGGCATCATGGAAATTTGATCAACATGCTATATGAATGAGGTCAATGCCCCAAACTAATGATCCCACCTTCCTAATGGTGAAAATTAAAATTAAAAAAAAGAAACTTCTTCATGATAGTATTCAATTTCTTTGGGACTTCATGGATATGGGATCATGAATTAAGAGTTATAGGCAGAAATTAGATACTAAAATTCAGGGATATTAGCCAATTTTTCCAAAGTCACATAGTAAGTCAAAATCTTGGGATTTGGAATTAAGTCCTTTTGCATTAAACACACTGTATCTTTTTTTGTTTGTTTGTTTTGGTTTGTCTGTTTGTTTTTATAACATGGTGTTTCAGTCTTTCACTTTCTCTCCAACACACACACACACACACACACACACAATCCCCACAGTTTAAGAAAACTTTGTTTTAACCCCATCAGTCAAAATTTCTAAGATTCAACTCATCCAGAAATGTCAGGGTTTTTATAACTCCTTTCCAGCTGCTAAGTCACTTGTGACTTGGAACAAATTGTTTGTCCTTATTAAGTTTCTCTATGAGTAAGATAGGATATTTATGGATGATTTATTTAGGCTTTTTGAGATATCAGTATGTAACAGTTGTTATGGTTCTCCAAGGGGTCTTTATATTTAAAAGTTCCATGTATAGTAAATATTTCTTAATATTGGGATATAGCCCTTTGGAAAAATAAGTTCCATCATATATGTGGCCATAGAATCAAACTGCGGTAGTTTTAACAGGCAAATACTCAGAATTGGATAACTGTACGCTGCACTTTGATCATTTTGAGCTATTCCCTCCCTAGGTATCTTTCCAACTTCTTCCTTGTGTTTATCCTTAGCTCCAGCACAAACAAAACCATTTGTTCCCTAAAAGGTTAATAAGTGTTCTATCCTCATCAAGTATCTCCGGTTTCCCATCTGTAAAAATGAATGATAACAGTACCTACCTCATTTGGATGAATTGAGATACTGTATCCACAAAGTATTTTGGTAATTCTTAAAATGAAATAAAAATTCAGATCACAAAGATGATGTTAAGGAAGACACCAGTGCTAAAATTCACTTTTTCTCATTTCTATCCCAGTCAAAAATATTCTCTCCCTTCTTTAAATGAATGAATGAAAAGGTATTTATTAAGTTTCTATGCCAATCACTGTATTAAGAGTTAGCATTGCAATACAAAAGCAAAAAGACACCCTTCCTTCATAGAGGTTATAGTGTAATGAGGGAGAGAATACACATAGAATTGTGATGGGCAGGAAGGAGCACTTTGTTCTGCAGTTACAATTATGACAACTGGATATAGAAAAGTAGAGGACACACTTCTATTGCCTTGTACCTATCTTATACACTGATTGCATTCTGCCCTCTGTTATATATATATATTGGAATGTCTGTCATAAGATCATCCATTCTGCTAGATTCTCACTTCTCTGTGATGAGGGCAAGGACCGTGTTCTTTATGGGAGGAGTGGCTGGTCAGGAAAGAAATGCTTTTATTTTGCCCCTACCTGTACCTGTCAATTTTCTATTGCATTGAATTATTCAGTGAAAATAACTTTATCTGTCACTATAACAATTTCCTTCCTTGAGTCTTCTCAAGAGCTGCTCTCCATTTTTTTCCATATAAAATTCTACTTCTATCATTTCACCTTAAGTCAGAGATTTTCTCATAATCTTCAAGTTAAAGGTTTCACTTTTATGGTTCATTTTTAACCATTTTTATTTTGCTTTTATCTGCTTCAACTTTCCTTTAGAGTAGTAGTAAAAGGAAGCATCAAGAAAAACTATAGGATTTGGGGGTCAGAAGACCCAGGTTCAAATTTTTACAATGTCACTTTCAGGTTGCATGACCATAGGGAAGTCCTTTTACCTTTCTGGGATTTAGTCACCTTTTCTGTAAAATGAGGAAATTGAACAGATAAAATTTGAGGTCACTTCCTTTACTGTGATTCTGTGAGCTCTGTACCTCTACCCTCACTTCTTCATGTTTATATTTAGATGAAATACCCATTGTGATTCATCAGAAGGCCCATACTCTCACCTCCATATTTAACATAGTCCAATAAATATAAATCTCTTTCCCCTTCAAAGTGTGTGCCTGTGTGGAGTAAGCATTTTCAATTGTGTTTTATTTTTGGCTTCAAATACACTCCTCCATTCCAATTCCATTTTTCTTGTTGACCTGACCTTCAATGAAACATCAAAGGAACATTTGGGATTGAATCCAGTGGTTCAGGAACAATATGTTCTCAAATGCTTGGGAGGAGGAGAGTTGAAACTATAACTCCCCTGGTGAACTTTCTCTAGTCAGATCCCTCAAGTTGTCTGATGGGTTTCCCTATCTGAGTGGCTAGTTTCAAAGTGCTTATGACACCAATCAGGGGATCTTTCTTTTGACCCTTGAAAATAATTCAAATGCTTTATAGACATTTTTCAAAGGCAAATCATGACAAGGCAGTATAACCTAGATAGATCACTTGGTAGGGAAGTGATACTTCTCTGGACGATGTTGGGGGTTCATAAAACATCTATAACTTACAAAGAGAAGTGGTTCATGTTGAATCAGTACTCCCTTGAGGTTTCCAAGGATCAGAGAATGTGCCTCTCACTTGTAAAGAAAACCCAACTCTAATGAATCATTGTGGGATTTGGCGTTTGGAAGCAAGGTAAGAGATTATCCAATCCAACCTTTCATTTTACGAATGAGGGAATTGTGGCAGACAAAGTGACTTTTCACTATCAGTTTTTTAAAAGTACTCAGCATACAAAATTTTACATACCAGAATGATTTTTTTCCCTATCACATTTATTATTTTTAATTTATGGAATAAAACAAGCTCTTTTTATAGCATAGTATAATAAAAAAAAAAGATGATTGCACATGAATGTATGTGATCATAAATCTATTATGCACAACTTGCTATTCCTTTTAAATATATAATCATTACATACATAATTTTTCTTTGATCCTATAAATGCTAGACGCAAAATGCTAAAAATTAGACACAAACAGGCATATGTGATTTCTAATCAGAGTCTTACAAATACATTGGTATTTAACCTCTTAGACCTCTGATGTTCTTTGCTATAAAATGGAGCTGAAAACAGCTCCTACCTAATTAAGTTGTGAGGATCAAATTGGATAAGTGTGAAGCACTTTGTAGGCCTTAAAGCAATTATACAGATTTATATTTGGAAGGGATCTGACTGGTTTGTTATCATCCACAATGTCAAAGTACTCCATAAATATTTCTTGAATGAGTAAGATCTTAGATGAAGAGTTTAGCAGGAGCCTCAAAGACCATTTATTCCAATACCTTTATTTTATAGACAAAGAAACTGATACAGAAAGAGGGTAAGTGTAGCCAGTGGCAAAGTCAAAATTTGTATTGTGAATCTCTGACCCCAAATATAACTTGTATTCCATTATTGTATGTATAATTGAAATACCATAGTGCTTCCCAGTGGGATAGGAAGAGTTGTGTGCTACTAAAATATCATTTGCTTCTATCTTTCTCTTTCAATTGAACCATTCCCCTAATTTAGGCCTTTGATTCCAGAAGCCTCTTTCTTGATTTTCCTATTTCCCATATTCCCTCCCTATCCATCTTGATCAACACCATCATTTTAAGTCCCTAAAGCACAGATTTGATGATCACATCTCTCTACCACTCAGGATTTGTTGATATAACTGAAGATTATATATATAGCCTGAAAAAGAGAAGGGTCAATGGG
Organism: Sarcophilus harrisii; assembly: GCF_902635505.1. NCBI lineage: Eukaryota > Metazoa > Chordata > Mammalia > Dasyuromorphia > Dasyuridae > Sarcophilus > Sarcophilus harrisii. Next base: position 158,537,939 of record NC_045426.1, on the reverse strand, counting down.
TCCATAATAGTTACTTTCAAGTATTTGACGATTTGTCATGTGGTATAGGAATAAGATGTGTTTGGTGCCAAAGAACAAAATTAGAAGCAATGAATAGAAGCTCTAAGGAAGAAAATGGAAGTGTGATGTCAAGAAAGCTTCCTAATGATTACAGCTTAGTGGAACACCCCAGCTCTCAGAGATGAGGTACCTTCTTCCCCTTCTGGGAGGCTATTTATCTACTAAATTGTTATGGAGATTGCTTTTCTTCCTATGCCAAGAAGTATAGGTTGGATCAAATATTGAGATTCTTATCCCTATTCCTGTGATTTGTGGATTCTATGAAAGATCAAAAGAGTTGTTTATTGCTTACTGATTAATGTTAAAATTCCTTTGATTGGCATTCAAGGTCTTTCAGAAAGTGTCCCAATTGACCTTCCCAATCTTTTCTCCCATTACTTTTTCACATGTCCACCAGTGGATTTTCACTATTTGCTCCCATACAAACTTTTATCTTTTTACCTACTAGAGTTTTGTTCATGCCCAAATTCAAAAATGACCTTTCTCATAGCTCCAAGTATTGAAAAATAATCTAATTCTTAAAGAACTAAAATTAAGGTGTCCATGAAACTTTTCCTAAACATGTAGTCTCTTTCTTATCTGAACTCTCAGAATTATTTTTGTTCTTTTTAAGCTGCCTTTTTGTATCTATTTTATATATATCTAATTATAAAAATATATTATCAAATATATCTAGCAATAATTTAGCAAACTATTGAATGCTAGCTTCTTGAGGGAAGAGGTATTTTATTCTCATATGACCTAGGACTCAATATATATTTATCAAATGGGAGCAGAGCCAAGATGGCAGAGAGATTTACTCGGCTCTATATTATCTGCTCTGACCTTTTCTCAAATCAACAGCAGATTAAGCCTCTGAACTAGTTTTGGAGTGACAGAACCCACAAATATTTGGAGTACAACATATTTCCAGAAGAAGATACTTTGGAAGAACTTCAGAACAGGTCTGTTTCAGTCAGGCAAGGGGGAACAGTCTGCCAATCCCAAACTGAAGTGTAGGGACCCCTAAGCAAGAAGCTAGGGTGGGGAGTCAGAGTCATGGGGCATCCCTACACTGGGGAATTTACTGTGAAGCTCTTGAGCTACTCTGTCCTGGTTGCAAATGGGTGGTTTAGCAAATTTGCTGTAAGACACCCCAAAACAAATACAAAACACAAATTGTAAGACACTAAGCCCTGGAAGAACATGCAACCTGGACACAATTTCCCAGCAGCAGAAATAATTCATCAGAACTGCCCCAGGGCAAATTAAAGTGGTTGTCCCCTTTGCCTTAAGAGCAGACCTCAACCCTTAAGTAAAAAAGCAAAAAGAACTCTGACCATAGACAGTTTTTATGGAGAGAAAGAACAGACTTCAAACCCTGAGGTTCTTCAAGGCAAATAAAATCCAGATGAAGCCCCAAAGGATGATATGAGCTGGTCCCCATTTCACAAAGCTTTTTTGGAAGATTTCAAAAAGGATATTAAAGAGATCTGGAAGAAAAATGGGGAAAGGAAATGAGATCTTTGCAAGAGGGTATGGAAAAGGAAAAAGAAGAAAATTCCTTAAAAAATAAATATTATGAAATGGAAAAGGCATATAACTCCTTAAAAATAGATATGAAAAAGAAACCAATTTGCTGAAAAACAGAATTTGTGAAATGGAGAAAATGCAATGAACAAAACAACACATTAAGAATTAGAACTCATTATTAAACATCCAATAGATAATTTTGATTGTATTAAGTTAAAAAGATTCTGTACAAACAAAACAAATGCAGACAAGATTAGAAGGGAAGCAATAAACGGGGAAAACATTTTTACATTCAAAGGTTCGGATAAAGGTCTCATTTCTAAAATATATAGAGTTGACTCAAATTCATAATAGTTCAAGCCATTCTCCAATTGATAAATGGTCAAGGATATTACCAGGCAATTTTCATATGAAGAAATTGAAACCATTTCTAGTCTTTTGAAAAGATATTCTAAATTACTATTGATCAGAGAAATGCAAATTAAGACAACTCTGAGATACCACTACACATCTGTCAGATTGGCTAAGATGACAGGAAAAAATAATGATGAATGTTGGAGGGGATGCAGGAAAATTGGGACACTAATTAACCTTTTGGAGGGATTGTAAACAGCTCCAATCATTCTGGAGAGAAATTTGGAACTATGCTCAAAAGGTTATCAAACTGTGCATACCCTTTGATCCAGCAGTGTTACTACTGAGCTTATATCCCAAAGGGATCTTAAAGGAGGGAAAGGGACCCACATGTGCAAAAATGTTTGTGGGAGCCCTTTTTTAGTGGCAAGAAACTGGAAACTAAGTATACCCATCAATTGGGGAATGGCTGAATAAGTTATGGTATATGTATGTTACAGAATATTATTGTTCTGTTAAAAAAAAATGATCAGGGGGATGATTTCAGAGAGTCCTGAAGAGACTTACATGAACTGATGCTAAGTGAAATGAGCAGAACCAGGATTTCATTGTACATGACAACAATGAGATTATAGGATGATCAATTCTGATGGACATGGCTCTTCTCAGCAAAGAGATGATTCAGGACAATTCCAATGATTTTGTGATGATCTGAGCCATCTGCACCCAGAGAGCAGACTATGGGAACTAAATGTGGATTACAATGTAGGATTTTCACTTCTTTTGTTGTTATTTGCTGGCATTTTATTTCCTTTTTCCTTTTTTTCTTTTTGATCTGATTTTTCTTATGCAGCAAGATAATTGTATAAATATGTACACCTATATTGGATTTACCATGTTTTACCATGTTTAATATACATTGGTTTACTTGCCATCTAGGAGAGGGGGTGGGAGGGAGATAGGGAAATCGGAACACAAGGTTTTACAAAGTTCAATGATAGCCTTGCATATGTTTTGAAAATAAAAGGTTTCAATTTAAAAAAAAATTATCAAATGAATGTAGACTCTCTTTTCAACCTCTAAATGTCAGACCCTCAAGATCAGGGCTCTAAGTAACCTTATGAAGCAAGCAAAGATCATATTTAGTAGTATGTCCTATTGATGAGGTCCTAGGTGATCAGATGGGGCTAAAACAAAAGTCTGAATTTCTTTTTTTTATTTTATTTTATTTAATAGCCTTTTATTTACAGGTTATATGTATGGGTAACTTTACAGCATTAACAATTGCCAAACCTCTTGTTCCAATTTTTCACCTCTTACACTCCACCCCCTCCCCCAGATGGCAGGATGACCAGTAGATGTTAAATATATTAAAATATAAATTAGATATACAATAAGTATACATGACCAAACCGTTATTTTGCTGTACAAAAAGAATCAGATTCTGAAATATTGTACAATTAGCTTGTGAAGGAAATCAAAAATGCAGGTGGGCATAAATATAGGGATTGGGAATTCAATGTAATGGTTTTTAGTCATCTCCCAGAGTTCTTTCTCTGGGCGTAGCTGGTTCAGTTCATTACTGCTCCATTGGAAATGATTTGGTTGATCTCATTGCTGAGGATGGCCAGGTCCATCAGATCTGGTCATCATATAGTATTGTTGTTGAAGTATATAATAATCTCCTGGTCCTGCCCGTTTCACTCAGCATCAGTTCGTGTAAGTCTCTCCAGACCTTTCTGAAATCATCCTGTTGGTCATTTCTTACAGAACAGTAATATTCCATAATATTCATATACCACAATTTATTCAGCCATTCTCCAACTGAAGGGCATCCACTCAGTTTCCAGTTTCTAGCCACTACAAAGGGGGCTGCCACAAACATTCGTGCACATACAGGTCCCTTTCCCTTCTTTGTGATCTCTTTGGGATATAAGCCCAGTAGTAACACTGCTGGATCAAAGGGTAGGCACAGTTTGATAACTTTTTGAGCATAGTTCCAAACTACTCTCCAGAATGGTTGGATTCGTTCACAACTCCACCAACAATGCATCAATGTCCCAGTTTTCCCGCATCCCCTCCAACAATCATCATTATTTTTTCCTGTCATCTTAGCCAATCTGACAGGTGTGTAGTGGTATCTTAGAGTTGTCTTAATTTGCATTTCTCTGATTAATAATGCAAAAGTATGAATTTCTATAAACAATGTAGAAGTCTAGTTACTCCCTGAGGCAAGCCGGAAAGAGCACAGATAGAATTATAAGTAGACCCTGTTGATTTTGTTTTGGCTTTTTGTTCTTAAATAGGCCTTTTATTCAAGTAGACTTTTGATTACAGTTCCATGCCAGGTGGAGGTCTCCAGTAAGTCCATTTTACAGCATCCAAATTAGATGGAGAATGAAATGGCAAACTACTCCAGTATCTTTGTCAAACAAACAAACAAACAAACAAACAAACAAAAAAACTCCAAATGAGGTCACAAAGAACTGTAAATAACTGAAAATGATTGAATGACAACAAGAGTTACTTTTTAGAGGTGGAGGCTGGAACTAAGATGTTTTCCAGAATCTTGTCAGGTTTGCCCTTTCAGTTTTCACTGTTTAATCAGTATTCAACTCAGTTTCAAACTACCCCATGCCTTCCAGAGCTAGAGTTTTGTCTTTCATGACTCAGGACCAATGAAACTTTTCCAGTACCCTGCAGGAATGGGAAAAACCTATCTAAATGAAACTCAGATATGAATTAATCAACTCTCTTAAGGGAAATGAGAGGGAGGAATTAGGGTTGGGGAGAAACAAGTCTTAAGAAAATCTTTTGAATAAGCCCAGATGAAATCTGATCATAGGTATTAGTCAACTGAATTAAAGTATCTTCTATAAGTTTTTAATGAAGAAATCTACAGATTCCAGAAACTTGAGAGTTTGCCATTTTTTTCTTGCCTTTCTGTTATTTTCTCTCCTCTAAGAGCTATTTTTCAAGCTATTTAATAGATATTCTTTGAAAGTTTCCACTACTGCAATCAGTGAATAGTCTGTGAGCTCTACACTGTTAAAAAGCATAGAAAATGAGAATGTAATTGCAAATCCTGTACCCACCACCTGAAATTCATTAGTAGCTAGTGGTGCTCAGAGATCTTCTTTGCAGATGCTTAAAATAATCACACGATTGTTCTGAGTCCCTATCTTAAGCAGCACATTCATAGATGGTGGTTTTCAATATAGTTAACATTCAGATTCCAAATGCTGTTTATTAATTCAAAACTCTGTCTACTTTTTAAAAGTAGTCTATGCTTGCTTTAAGAAGTCACACCAATTAACAGCTATGATATTAACTAATATATCCAGAAGACTGTAAGGTGCAGTGGCCAAAGAGTTAGTTTTAGAGTTTGGAAGTCTTTGAATGAAATTCTGCCCAAGACATTGTCTAGATTGCCAAGTCTCTTATCTTTCTCCACTTTTAAAAAAGTAATTATGATATTTAACAGGTTGTTTTGGGATTATAAGGAATGCAAAATGCTTTGAAAACTTTAAAACTCTATATAAATTCCAGTTATTATTGTGAAACATGAACAATTTGAAAACTGTTTTCATTTTCATCTAAAAATTTGGTTTTCCATACATTTATAATCTATCCTTCTCACTTCTGACCTAAGGGAGAAAGGAAGAGAGAAAGAAAGAGAAAAAGAGAGAGAGAGAGAGAGAGAGAGAGAGAGAGAGAGAGAGAGAGAGAAAGAGAAAGGGAGGGAGGGAGGGAGGAAGGAAGGAAGGAAGGAAGGAAAGAAGGAAGGAAGGAAGGAAGGAAGGAAGGAAGGAAGGAAGGAAGGAAGGAAGGAAGGAAGGAAGGAAGGAAGGAAGGAGAAAAGAAAGAGAGTGGCTCAGAGTCAGAATCAAATCACAGAATTTAAGCGTTCGAAGAGAACCTCAGCAACAGATGACATGCACAGTCTTTTGTTTCATAGTATAAAAATTTTTTTCATACTCTTTTTTTTAAAGGATAAACCTCAGCTTCTTATATAGCAAGCAACAAGTGCATTTGGAGGTATAGATTCACAAAGAGCAGCATCTTCCCCACTGTGAGGTTAATTTTCCCAGAATATCCTTGTATGAATGAAATTTCTCTGCTCAAAAACCTAAATGGCCCACTCCCTGGCTACAAAATAATAAGGTCCAGATTCCTTAACTTAGCAACCAAGACCTTTTCAAGATCTGAATGGCAACTTATTGCTATTCCCCATTTTTTCCTCTGTTCTTCCCCAATAATCTAATACCTATCCTCTATACATATCACACAGCATTCAAATGCAATTCTATTTCTCTATATGTCTTTTCTTAAATTCCAAGTCAGCTATTAGACTCTGGGTGCAATTACATCAATATCTTCAGACAAATTATGATTTTCCTCCTCATTAGAACTGTTTCCCAAGTCACATTTTAGTCGATGGAACTTCCTTTGAACCTTCTGAAATCTACTTTTCCAAAGTCTAAGGAGTATGTCAATTATGCTTAGTTTTCTCTTTTTCTATATCGTAAATTCAAAAAGAATTTTTTTTCCTTCTTGCTAAGGTTCCCATTATTTCCAAAGCTTCCAACCATTTCCTCCCTCTTAGTGAGAATGGGATTCAGAATAGAATAGAATTGTCCTCCATTTGGTTTCTCTACTATCTGAGGGATAAATTTATCATTAAAGTAAGCCAAGAAATTATTAATTACTCTGTTTTTGGCAGAAAGAGAGCTCCAGGTGATGTCTGGATAAATGAAATCCTCTAGCACTCTTCCCTTTCCAATCCAACCTTCACACAGCTGCCAAATTAATATTTCTAAATCGGAGGTCTAAACAAAACACATGTCAATCCCTGCTCAAAAAGCTCTAGTGTTTTCTGATTTCTTCTAGAATAAAATACAAACTCTTCTGGAATTTAAAGTTCTTCATAAACTAGCTCCAACCTTGCCTTCAAAATGTTTGGATTCCACATTATTGCCCTTCACACATTCCAAATTCCAAACAGGTTAGCTTGCTAGCTGTTTTTCATAAATGACATTTTGTCTCTTGTCTCCGTCAATTTGGACAGATTGTACACAATCCCTATCATACACTCTTTCCTTCCCTCCATTTATTAAAATATTTGGTTTTCTTCAAAGCTCAATGCAAAGGCCAATTGACCCATGTGTTAGCCCTGAGAAATCCCTAAGTGTGGCTGAGTGTGGCTAGAGTGATGTGCTCTCTCCATGTGTTCAGGATGGTGAATCACAGCTTCCATTAAAGTCATGCTCAGCCAGAGTCAAGTTGAGATGATCCAGCTTAAAAGGGAGTCGAAGCTCTCTACAAGCTATTACAAAAATTACTGCCATAGCACTCATGAAGAGGCTTGAGAAAACTCTATTGTGTGAATACTTGACCCCAGTTCCTGCTAGAATTTTCATGTACTAACTGCCATTGTTTTCCAGGTCATCATCCTGGTTTTTTCTGACTTTGGAATTCAGGGAACCAAATTTGAGTGGGATGAAAGAGTCTGGGTTGATAATGCTGTCTCATTGTTCTTGCTTCAGGGTGATCAATCCAGTTTTGTCCCAATTATACCTATTTTTCATGTATTTCATAATTAATTATGTCCCAAACTGACAACCTAAGGAAATTAAACCTCTCAATTAGTTCCATTGCCCAACTAACCAACACAATTTATGTCTGACCCATTCATCTCCCCCACTGGAATGTCTGCCTTCATCTGCTCATCTATGTTCTGCCCAACTTCAAGGCTAAGATCAAATACTAGCACTTCTGTAATAGTCCCAAATACCCTAAGCCAAAGTAGACTTTTCCACCTCTAAATGCCCAAAGCACTTACAATCTCTCTTACTCATTGGTCCCTATTCTTATATAACCTTGTATCTTTTATCTTTTTCTTCCTATAGCCTGACTAATTTTCTCTCTATGAGGTAGATTCCTTGGGGTTTGAGCCTGTAGGGACTCATGCCTTTGTGTCCCTAAAACTTAGGAAAGTAATATGAATATAGCAAATATTGAATAAGAATTTGTTATTGATAATAATGATGGGATGATGATGATGATGTAGATAATAAGAATTAATTTACACTTAAAGAGACATCATTAAAGAGACCATATGAACATATTTATTTTAAAGAGGAAGTCAAACTGAGCTTGAACTAAGCATGCTTGTGTTCTGTCCAAGTATTGTTCTCCAGATCATAATTCTGGGTTGTTTTTTATATATATATATATAACTTTAGAATTCAGGAGACAAAATTTGAATGAGATGAGAGAGTCTGGGTTGACAATATAAAGACTACAAAAAGGTTAATTTAATTAAATTCAATAAATATTTAATAACAGCTTTGTATGTGAAACTGATATATAAAAGAAACATTTGATATAGCTTATTTCACTGGGATGATAAGACTAGTATGTATGATCCAGAGAATGTGATTCTACATCTTCTTGTATTGAAGAGATGAAAGAAAGGTCAGATCAATAAAAATTAAAGCAGTTGAGAAATTTGTCAGGAAATTTGAAATGGGTTTTGAAGGATTGATAGAATTTAAATATATAGAAAGGAAGAGAGATGATCTTAATTGACTCTGGCTCTTTGGTATTTGCCATTACCAAAAAAATAACATGGCAAGTCTGACAGAGGAATTAAGGAATAGTTTCAGATCAAATTAATTGGAAAGATAGGATAACCAGAAAACATTTATCAATGAATAAGCATTTATTATATGCTAATATGAGCCAATCACTGTAGATATGCTAATATGAGCCAATCACTGCAGATAAAGAATAAAATAATTCCTATTCTCAACAAGGTAAAAGCAACTACATATAAAAGTACATGTGTTATTAATAGAAAATTAATAAATACAAATTTGTACAAAATAGTTGAATTATAGTTTTTGGTTTTATTATTTTTATTTATTTGTTTGTTTTTGTTTGTTATTTATCCCATTTATAGAAAACTGAAATTTGGAAACTTTGTAATGGCATAGTGAATAACTCCTTATTAAACCTTCAATTTTTGAGTTTCTTACAAAGTTATTAAATAAGAAAGTAAAATTAATTCATCAACTTTATGACTTTTCTCAAATATGCAACATTTTGGTGTCATGCCTGGCAAGGGGCATAATTTTCTATCATTCTTGTTGAGTATCATATGTCAATTCTTTTGAAAAGCTATCACATGTCAAATCTTTTGAAAAATTCTATGGAAAAACAAAACTTACTAAATTAGACCATGAGTTCATTTTTTCCCATTACTTCCAAAGGAACCTGATAATTATGGTTGATGTAACTCCAAACACAAAGTACAGATGTATTGTTAGCTTTGGACAAATTTACCATCAATTTAGAATCTGGGCATAGAAAGTCTTTTGGTCCCCTGCTGCTTTTATTATAATGGCAGAAAGAAACCACCCCTCATCTCATTCTTAGCCATTGCATTATAATATGATATCTTTCTTGTTTAGCCTCTTAAAAGCATCTTACCTATTCTCTCCCAAACCTTTCCTAATCCAAGGCAGATAGAGAAAAAGGAAACAAAAGACCAAAAGAGAGAGAGTGAGAGAGAGAGAAAGAGAGAGAGAGAGAAAAGAAAAGAAAAGAAAAAAGAAAGAAAGAAAGAAAGAAAGAAAGGAAAGAGGGAGGAAGGGAGGGAGAAAGGGAGGGAGGGAGAAAGAAAGGGAGGGAGAAAGGAAGGGAGTTAAAAAAAGAAAAAAGGAAGGGAGGAAGGAAGGGAAGAAAGTAGGAAGGAAGGGAGGGAGGGAGGGAGAGAGGGAGGAAGGAAGGAAGGAAGGAAGGAAGGAAAGGAGAGAGAGAGGAAGGAAGGAAGGAAGGAAGGAAAGGAGAGAGAGAGGAAGGAAGGAAGGAAGGAAGGAAGGAAGAAAGGAGAAAGGAGAGAGGGAGGAAGGGAGAAAGGAAAGAAAGAGGGAGTGAGAGAAAAGGAAGAAAGAAAAAGAAGGAAATAAAGAAAGGAAAAGAAAGAAAGTAAAAAAGGAAGAAAAGAACAAAAACATTATTAATGAAAATTAACATCAATATTTTTCAACAAAAAGGCCTTGGTTCAAGTCTTGCTTCAGAAATATCCTGACTGTGTGAACCTGGGTAAGTCACTTAAACTCTCCACACTCTCTATTATAGAAAAGTTACTGGTCTTCATATATAGAGGAAATGGAGCATCTTTAGTATCGATTTATTTAATCAAAGCTATAGATCCTATCCCTATTCTGACAATACTCTCTGGTTACGAATCAGAAATGACCACAGTCTCTGAACAACTAAAATCAAAGATGACCCAAAGACAATAGAAAGATATATGGTAATAATAAAGTGAAAGTCCTCTGTAACCTTAGAACACTTTTTAAGTAACTTTCTTGAGCTTTTCAAGCTCATTTCAAAAATATATTTCAATGGATCAAACCTCATGTTGATGAAGTCCTGGTTAACTAGGTGTGAGGTTGGCAGAGAAAGTCTGAAGTTCAAGTTCATATTATGACTCGCATGTAAGAAATGGTATGATGTACATAGCATTCAAGAAAGCATCATTGGGAATGTAGAGACAGGATAGGGCTTGAAATTTGGAATATCCGGGCTCAAGCCCCATTAGACCCTATTTAGAAATCTATCTCTGACAAATTATCAGTTTTGTGAATTTTGACAAATCACTGAACTTCTACCAGTTTAGCCTTGCTTATCTATAAAATTAGAATAATATCTTGAACAGATACTACACAGGATAATCTGGAGGCTCAAAAGCGATAGAACAATAACAACTAATTAAAAAAAAAAGAATGAATCATCCCTTTTAAAAAAGTGACTTCAAATAAAATTGCTTTAGCAGAGAAACCAAAGGGATAATAAAAAGTAATAAAAAATTAAAAGTAGTGTTTTACTGGAATTCATAAAAAAAATATTAAAATTCCTAGACTTCTCCCAGTGCCTTGGTAGATAGTGTCAAGAGAGAGGACATGAATGAAAAGGACAGTTGGAAATGGTGGGCTAGGTGTGGGTTGACTTTTCTCTTTTTATTCTTAAAAATGAATAACAAAGACAGGACAGCCTAGAAGCCTACTCCTGAAGGTAGAACTTTCCTCAGTGAGTGAGGTTTGATGGTCATTATTGGGATCCAGTTTGACTCTCAGTGAATATAAATAGCAGTCATTTGTGTTTTGGCCAGGCTGTTCCCCACCTAAATCTATCTACTATCTATCTATCTATCTCTCTATCTAAGTATCTGTCTGTCTGTTCCTCCATCCCTGGTCCATCCATTTGCTTACTTGCATTTATTTATTTAAACTAGGTGAAAGAGGTCATTCTTTGCCTCATTTGCTAAGTAGACTTAAACAATGAAAGGGTGTGGCCTGTCAAACTAAGACCTGTTAAACACTTGACCTTCAAAAGACCAAGGTCTCCCCTGCATCCAGGGCCATTTCCAATCATCCTGATCTATATCTGGCCACTGGATCCAGATAGTTCTGGAGGAGAAAGTGAGACAGGTGACCTTGCACAGCCCTTCCTTGCATAAATCTAATTCACTTCATGTCATGGCTTCACCTCCTTGAAGTCATGGTCATCTATCTTCAAAAATGAAGAACCACCAACAAAAGTTGATGTATTTGAAGTATACCATCAAACGATGAGGTTGATGTTCAGGCAACAAATGCTGAAGTTCCATCTTGTGAAGAATTCACAATGACCCTTCTCTTTAGCAAAAGATAGGTTTTTTCATGAAATTAGATTAAAGATAAAATAGGCACCAGGAATGGAAAATATGAAATAGAATTGGGAGAGCATATAGTTAGACAGGAAAGTGATTTTAACAATTAATAATGGAGAAGACAGGTCCCCTAATAGAACTTACAATTAAAAAGGGGAAGGGAAATACATCATGAGGTTGGAGTATGCCCTTAACTGGCAGGTTAAGTTCATAGAGAAGTTTAGCACCCTAAAAGAGTTAGTTAACTATAATAAGAAGAAAGATATCATGAGGCATGACAGGGTAGTGATGGAAGGAAAAATACCACAAGGGATGGTGAGGGGCTGATAGGAAAGACACTGCTATGTAGGATACTGCGGTGGGTTAACTCAAAAGAATTCAGCAAAGATGGTGTCACTGGTAGATTTATAGAGGGTATTTAACTTCAGGGATTTGACATAACTTGGATTTCTGACTGGACATACCAAGATGAGGCTACCCAAAACTTCCATAGAAGGTGGAATTTTAAATTTGAAGCAATCCTCATCAGTGCCTTTCCCTGCTTGCCTCAAGGAGAAATCTTATCAGTACTTCAGGCTTTCTCTACCAACCTCACATAGTTACCCAGGACCTCATCATCATGATGTTTGATCCATTGAAATATGACACTTAAAATGAGCTTGAAAATTCAAAAAAGCAATTATAGTTATCCCTTCCACATCATGACTTTCCCCATGGCAGTTTTAATATATTGCAGATCAACATAAAAGATTAAATGGAAATTTTTTTGAGAGTTTTATGGAAGGCACAGATAACACTCAAAGGCTAAAAGATGACTCAGAGCTTATGACCAAATTATTTTTTTTAATTGATCTCTAGAAACTTGTTGATGGAAAGTCTATTTCACTCAGATAAAATTTCCCCACTTGAAATGGCACACCTACTTTTTTTTTTCTTCCATAAGTCGCAATTCTTTGTCAATGAAAAGAAGGCAAAATGACAAAAATTCTTGCTATAAAGTAATTGTATTTTAGCATTATTTGAATGATATAGAACAAAAAATTTTTTTGCCATCTCTACCAAATTTGAACAATCCTCCCAAGTCCATCACTATTCTAAAATTGATTCTTTTTTCTTTTCTATTTTTCATTTTGTAAAATTTATTTTAGCATACATTGCTTTATGAACCATGATGGGAGAGACAAAGCAAAGCAAAAGGGAAAAAAACAATGGGAGAGGTTTAAAAAAAAAAACATTAAAAAGAAGTAAACATAGGATGTACATTCAGTCTCCTTAATTCTTTTTCTAGATGCTGATGGCATTTTCTGTCCAGTCTATTGGGATTGCTTTGAATCACTCAACCACTGAAAAGAACCAAGTCTTTCATAGTTGATTATCTTACATTCTTATTGTTTTGTGTACAACATATTCTGGTTCTTCTTTTTTCCCTCAGCATCAGTTCACCCAAATCTTTCCAGGCCTTTCTAAAATCAGTTTGTTCATCATAATTATAGAACAATAATATTCCATTGCCTTCCTATACCACAGCTTATTCAGTCATTCTCCATCTGATGAGCATCTACTCATTTTCCACTTCTTTGCTACCACAAAAAAGAGCTGCTACAAACATTTTTGTGTGGATCCTCTTCCCTCCTTTATGATTTCCTTGGAATACAGACCCAGTAATGGCAGGGCTGGGTCAAGGGGTATGCACAATTTTATAGCTCTTTGGGCATACTCCAAAAAACCAGAATGGTCAGATCATTTTGCGACTCCACCAATAATGCATAAGTGACCCAGTTTTCTCACTCCCCTCCAACATTTGTTATTATCTTTTTCTACCATCCTAGTCGATCTAAGAGATGTGAGATGGTATCTTAGAGTTGTTATAATTTGCATTTCTCTAATCAATAGTAATTTAGAACATTTTTTCATATAACTGTGGATGACTTTAATTTTGTCATCTGAAAATTGTCTGTTCATATCCTTTTACCATTTATTAATTGGAGAAAAAACATAGTCTTATAAATTTAGCACAGTTCTTTATATATTTTAGAAATGAGACTTTTATCAGAAATACTAGTTGTAAAAATTTTTTCCCAGCTTAGCATTTTCCTTTTAATATTGTTTCTGTTGGTTTTGTTTGCAAATTTTTTTTAATTTAATGTAATGCAAAGTTATCCATTTTGCCTTTCATAATGCTCTCTAGTTCTTTGGTCATAAATTCCTCCCTTCTCCAAAGATCTGATAGGCAAAGTATTCCTTGTTCTCCTAATTTGTTTATGGTATCATTTTTAATGCCCAAATTATGGACCCATTTTGACTTCATATTAGTATGGGATGTGAGATGAAGGTCTATGCTGAGTTTCTGACATAGTATTTTCCAGTTTCTCAGCAATTTTTGTCAAATACTGAGTTCTTATTCCAAAAGCTGAAGTTTGGAGGTTTATCAAATACTAGATTCCTATAGGCTTTGATTATTGTGTCATGTGTAATTACTCTTTTCCACTAATTCACCTGTTCTATTTATTAGCCAGTACTAAATAGTTTTGATGACTGCTGTTTTATATTATACTTTTAGGTTTGGTACTGCTAGACCACAATCCTTTGTATTTTTTTTACATTAATTCCCTTGATATTCTTGCCCTTTAGTTTTTCCAGATGAATTTTATTTTTTTTCTAGTTCTATAAAATAATGTTTTGGCAGTTTGATTGGTATGGCACTGAAGAAGTAGAACAATTTAGGCAGAATTGTCATTTTTATTTTATTAGCTTGGCCCAGCCATGGGCAATTGATATTATTCCAATTATTTATATCTAACTTTATTTGTGTAAGAAGTGTTTTGCAATTGTGTTTGGGTTTGTATAATTTATATAATTGGGTCTGTCTTAGCAGGTAGACCCCCAAGTATTTTATTTTGTCTACAGTAATTTTAAAGGGAATTGGGGAGGAGCCAAAATGGCAGAGAGGACACACACATGTTCTTAAACTCTCCTTTTCTCTCAATCTATTTTAATGAAATTCAGCCTCAGAATTAATGCTTGACTGTCAGAACCCACGAATATTGGAGTACAACACATTACCAACCAAAGATAATCTCAAAATTCTCCAGAAAAGATCTGTTTGGCTCATGCACGGGAACGGAATGGGATTAGGCCAGGAACAGACCTCAGGCAGGCAGTGAGAGCTGGGGAAAAAGCTCATGATGAGCAGACTGGAGTGGGGCAGGGTGTGGTCTCTGTTGGCAGAAAATTTGTGGGGAGAACTCTACCATAATATGAGCTACTTTGCCCTGGCAGCAAGCCAGTAAATCAGTAGAGAAGTTATAAACACAGAGGGTAAAGACTATAATCCCAAAACGCTAGAGTCTCTTGGGACCTGGCCATACCCACACAACACCCAGAGTGACTGAGCAGGATCCAAGTGCAGTTAAAGTTGTTGATCCCAGCATAGCCCTAGTAGCTGCCTTTCCATTGCTGCTGATTTCAGCACAACTGTTAATCCCAGCACAGACAGTGGCTGTCCTATTGCCCCCTCACTGCCACCTGTTGTCTGTAGAAGCAGGTTGGAAATACCCCACTGCCCCCTATAACCAGACCTTGTTTTTTTTTTCCCCTAAAATGAGCAAAATGACAAAGCAGGCTCTAAAGATAGATACCTTCTATATGGAAAGAGAGCATACTTCAAACCCCGAAGAGACTAAAAACAATTTGTCTCTACATCCAAAGGTGAATATGATTGGGACCAGTTCCAATCACACAAGGCTCTCATAGAAGAAATTAAAAAGGATCTTAAGAGAGAGCTAGAAAAAAAATGGGGAATCGAAAGAAAACCTTTGCAAAAAGGTCAGGTTAAGTCATGTTACTTTTTAAAAGATAGAGTGGATAAAGAAATCAACTGAAAAACAGAATTTGCAAACTGGAAAAGTTAAACAACTCCCAGGAAAACAGAACTTGTGAATTGGAAAAAGAAAATAATTCTTTAAAAAATTGGCAAAATGGAAAAAAAAAAATCCATAGAACAAAACAACTCATTTAAAAACTCAGTTGAACAAATACAAAAAGAAATAAAAAAGTAAATAAAGAAAATAATTCATTAAAAATCAGAACAAATTGAACAAATGGAAATGAATGCCTCAAGGAAATACCAAGAATCAGTCCAGCAAAACCAAAAAGAAAAAAAGAAAAAAATAGAAACAAATATTAAATACCTACTTGGGAAAACAACAGACCTGGAAAATAGATCTAGGATAGATAACCTAAGAATTATTGGACTCCATGAAAATCATGATTAAAAAAAAGAGCTTAGACACTATTTTTCAGGAAATCATCAAAAAGAACTGCCCAGATGTTTAGAAATAGTAAGTAAAATAGACATTGAAATAATTTATTGATCACCTACTGAAAGAGATCCCAAAATCAAAACTCTAAGAAATATTGTGCCTAAATCCCAAAACAGGGGAAACACTACAAGCAGCCAGAAAAAAAAAATTCAAATTCCAGGAAGCCAAAATAAGGATCACTCAGGATCTAGCAGCATCCAAATTAAAGGATCGAAGGACCTGAAATCTGATATCTTGAAAGGCAAAAGAACTTGGTATGCAGCCAAGAATAACTTGCTCAGCTAAGCCGAGCATTTTCTTCCAGGGAAGAAGATGGGCATTCAAAGAAATAGGTGAATTCCATGTAGTTCTGATTGAAAAAAAAAAAAAAAACAGAGCTAAACAAATATAGGACCTCTAAATATAGGACTCAAGACAAGCATAAAAAGGTAAAAAGAACTCTTGAGAACTATATTTCTGTTATGGCTATACAAAAAGAGTACATGTATAATTTGGTTTTACTGTTATAATATGAAAAAGGAACTAGAGGTGAAAAGGAAATTATACCATAAAAAGGGAAAAGTAGAGGTAAAAAGAGGGAAACTACATCTCATGAAGAGGCAAAGGAAACTTATTATATCTGAGGGAATGAAGGGAGGGGGATGAACATAGTGTGAATCTTACTCTGATCAGATTTGGCTCAAAGAGAAAATATTAGACATATTACATAGAAACTTCTCCCACTTCATTGAAAAGTGGGAGGGGAAAAGTGAAAAGGGAAGCAATGGGCTAAATAGAAGGGAATACAGAAATAGTAAAGAAAAGGTTTAAGAAAAGCATAGGGACTTCAAGGGGGACAAAGGGATTCTAAAGAGGGAAGGCTGCAGGAGGCAAGTGGTGCTTATAAGTATAATACTGGGGAGGGGGGTAAGGAGGAAAGTAAAGAGAAAAGCATAAGAAGGGATTCACAAGATAGCAAGAAATACAGGATTAGTAGTTTTAACCATAAATTTGAATGGGGTAAACGCCCCCAAAAAGCAGAGGTGGTTAGCGGACTGGTTAAAAGCCAGAATCCTACAATATGTTGTTTATGAGAAACTTACCTGAAGCAGGAAGATACATACAGAGTAAAGGTAAAAGGTTGGAGCATAATCTACTATGCTTCAGGTTAAGTCAAAAAAGCAGGGGTAGCCATCCTGATCTCAGATCAAGCAAAAGCAAAAAAAAATATATATATATATATATATATATATAATTAAAAGAGATAAGGAAGGGCACTGTATCTTGCTAAAGGGTAGCATAGATAATGAAGCAATATCAATACTAAACATATATGCACCAAGTGGTGTAGCATCTAAATTCCTAAAGGAGAAGTTAAGAGAAGTGCAAGAAGAAATAGACAGCAAAACTATAACAGTGGGAGAACTCAACATTGAACTCTCAGAACTAGATAAATCAAACCACAAATTAAGAAAGAAGTTAAAGAGGTAAATAGAATGCTAGAAGAGTAAGGTATGATAGATCTTTGGAGAAAACTGAATGGAGACAGAAAGAAGTACACTTTCTTCTCGGCAGTTCATGGAACCTATACAAAAACTGACCATATATTAGGACAGAAATACCTCAAATTCAAATGCAGAAAGGCAGAAATAATAAATGTATCCTTCTCAGATCAAGATGCAGTAAAAATTGTATTCAATAAAAAAACCAGGGGTAAATAGACAAAAAGTAATTGGAAACTAAATAATCTCATCCTAAAGAATGATTGGGTGAAACAGCAAATCATAGACACAATTAATAATTACACTCAAGAGAATGACAATAATAAGACATCACACCAAAATGTGTGGGATGCAGCCAAGGCAGTAATAAGGGGAAACTTTATATCTCTAGAGGCTTACTTGCATAAAATAGAGAAAGAAAAAAATCAATGAATTAGGCTTGCAACTAAAAAAGCTAAAAAAAAAGAGCAAATTACCCCCCCCCAATCAAACACTAAACTTGAAATTCTAAAAATAAAAGGAGAGATCAATAAAATTGAAAGTAAAAAAAAAACCCACCGAATTAATAAATAAAATTAAGAGTTGATTTTATGAAAAAAAAATTAGATAAACCCTTGGTAAATTTGATTAGAAAAAGGAAAATCAAATTGTTAGTCTTAAAAGTGAAAAGGGAGAAATTTCCACTAATGAAGAGGAAATTAGAGCAATAATTAGGAGTTACTTTGCCCAACTTTATGCCAATAAAGTTGATAACATCAATGAAATGACAGAATACCTTCAAAAACACAGATTGCTCAGATTAACAGAGGAAGAAATAAATTGATTAAATAGTCCCATTTTAGAAAAAAAAAAAAGTAGAACAAGCTATTAATCAACTCCCTAAAAAAATTTCCCAAGACCAGATGGATTTATATGCAAATTCTACCAAACATTTAAAGAACAATTAACTGCAATGCTATATAAGGTATTTGAAAAAAATAGGGAATAACAGAGTCCTACTAAATTCCTTTTATGACACAAACATGGTACTGATACCTAAACTAGGTAGGTTGAAAAAGAGAAAGAAAATTATAGACCAATCTCCCTAATGAATATTGATGCAAAAATCTTAAATAAAATATTAGCAAAAAGATTACAGAAAATCATTTCCAGGAAAATACAACATGACCAAGTAGGATTTATACCAAGAATGCAGGGCTGGTTCAATATTAGGAAAACTATTAGCATAATTGACTATATCAATAACCAAATCAACAAAAACCATATGATCATCTCAATAGATGCAGAAAAAGCTTTTGATAAAATCCAATACCCATTCCTATTAAAAACACTAGAGAGTATAGGAATAAATGGACTTTTCCTTAAAATAATCAGTAGCATCTATTTAAAACCATCACTAAACATCATATGTAATGGGGATAAACTGGAACCATTCGCAATAAAATCAGGAGTGAAACAATGCTGATAGTTGCCCACTATCACCATTACTATTCAATATTGTATTAGAAACAATATCTTCAACAATAAGAAATGAAAAAGAAATTGAAGGAATTAGAGTAGGTAATGAGGAAACCAAATTATCACTCTTTGCAGATGATTTGATGGTACACTTAGAGAACCTCAGAGATTCTATTAAAAAGCTATTAGAAATAATCCACAACTTTAGCAAAGTTGCAGGATACAAAATAAAACCACATAAATCATCAGCATTTCTATACATCACTAACAAAATCCAACAGCAAGAGATACAAAGAGAAATTCCATGTAAAATAATTGTCGATAGCACAAAATATTTGGGAATCTATCTGCCAAGAGAAAGTCAGGAACTATAGGAGCAAAACTACAAAATACTTTCCACACAAATAAAGTCAGATCTAAACAATTGGAAAAATAAATAAATTAGAAAAACATAGGATCATTTCCCTCTGGAAATGGAGACCTGTGGAGGAGGAAGGATTTTGTGACCAAAGAACTAGAAGTCATTATTGATCACAAAATAGAAAATTTCAATTATAGTAAGTTAAAAATCTTTTGTACAAATAAAACTAATGCAGACAGGATTAGAAGGGAAGCAATAAGCTGGCAAAACATTTTTATAACTAAAGGTTCTGATAAAGGCCCATCTCCAAAATATATTGAGGACTGACTCTAATTTATGAGAAATCAATCCATTCTCCAATTGATAAATGGTCAAAGGATATGAATAGACAATTTTCAGATGAAGAAATTGAAATTATTTATAGTCACATGAAAAGGTGTTGCAAATCATTATTGATCAGAGAAATGCAAATTAAGACAACTCTGAGATACCACTATGCTTGTCAAATTGACTAAGACAACAGGAAAAAATAATGATGAATTTTGGAGGGGATGTGGGAAAACTGGGACACTGATACATTGTTGGTGGAGTTTTGAACAAATCCAATCATTCTGGCGAGCAATTTGGAAATATACTCAAAAAGTTATCAAACTGTGCATACCCTTTGATCCAGCAGTGTTATTACTAGGCTTATTATCCCAAAGAGATATTAAAGAAGGGAAAGGGACCCATATGTGCAAAAATGTTTGCGGCGGCCCTTTTATAGTGGCTAGAAACTAGAAATTGAAGGGATGCTCACCAATTGGAGAATGGATGAATAAATTGTGGTATATGAATGTTACGGAATATTATCGTTCTATAAGAAATTACCAGAAGGATGAATATAGAGAGGCTTGGAGAGATATACATGAACTGATGCTAAGTGAAATGAGTAGAATCAGGAGATCATTATACACTTCAACAACAATACTACATGATGATCAATTATGATACATGTGGCTCTCTTCAACAATGAGAGGATCCAAATCAGTTCCAATTGATCTGTAATGAACAGAACCAGCTACACCCAGAGAAAGAATACTAGGAAATGAGTATGGACCACAACATAACATTTCCACTCTTACTGTTACTGTTTGCTTGCATTTTTGTTTTTTCTTCTCAGGGTATTTTAACCTTCTTTCTAAATCTGATCTTTTATGTGCAACAAGATAACTATAATTATGTATACATATATTGTATTTAACATATACTTTAACACATTTAACATGTATGGGACTAACTGCCATCTAGGGGACAGGGTGGAGGGAAGGAGGGGAAAAGTTGAAACAGAAATTTTTGCAAGAGTCAATGTTGAAAAATTACCCATACATAGGTTTTGTATATAAAAAGATATAATAAAAATTTTTAAAAAAAAAATAATAAAAATTTTAAATGGAATTTCTCTCTGTATTTCTTGCTGATGGGATTTGTCAGTAAATATATAGAACTGGTGATATTTTTTGTAGATTTATTTTGTGCCCTGCAACTTTGCTAAAGCTATAAATTGTTTCCAGTAAGCTTTTGGATGATTTTCTAGGATTCTCAAAGTATATCATCATATCATCTGCAAAAAGTGATGGTTTTATTTCCTCATTGCCTATTCTAATTCCTTTAATTTCTTTTTCTTGTCTTAATTCTAAAGCCAACATTTCTAATACAGTGTTGAATAATAGTGGTGATAATGACCATCCTTGTTTCACCCCTGATCATATTGAGAAAGCTTCCAGCTTCTCTCCATTATAAATAATGCTTGCTGTATGTTTATTTTTTTTTGTTATTTTGCTTATTACTTTAAGGAAAACTTCCTTTATCCCAATGCTCTGTGATTTTTTTTTAAAATAGGAATGGGTGCTCTATTTTGTCAAAAGCTTTTTCTGCATCTATTGAGATTACCATATGATTTCTATTGGTTTTATTACTGATATGGTCAATTATGATAATAGTTTTTTTCTGATATTGAACCATCCCTGCATTTCTGGCATAAATACCACTTGGTCATAGTGTATTATCCTGCTGATAAGTTGCTGTAATCTCTTTGCTAATATTTTATTTTAAATTATTGTATCAACATTCATTAGGGAGATTGGTCTGTAAATTTCTTTGTCTGTTTTATCTGTTTTACCTCTTCCTGGATTAGGTATCATTGCCATATTTGCTTCATTGAAGGAATTTGATACTACTCCTTTACCTATTTTCCCAACTAGTTTACATAGTATTGGAATTAATTGTTATTTAAATTTTTGGTAGAATTCATTTATAAATCCATCTGGTCCTGAAGATTTTTTCTTATGGAGTTCATTAATGATGTATTTAATTTCTTTTTCTAAAATTGGACTATTTAAGTAATTTATTTTCTCTTCAGTTAATCTGGGAAATTTACATTTTTGTAAATATCAATCCATTTCACTTTGTCAAACTTGCTGTTATACAGTTGGGCAAATGCCTCCTAATTACGGTTTTAATTTCTTTGTTTTTGATGATAAATTCACCATTTTCATTTTTAATGCTAGTGGTTTAGTTTTTTCCTTTTCTTTATCTGATCAAATTAACCAAAGTTTTATCTATTTTGTTGTTTATTTCATAAATCATAAAACCATAAAAGTTAAAAAAAGAAGAAATATCAAAATAGAAGGAAATAAAATGAGCAAAACCCAGAAAAGAATCTTGACCATAGAAAGCTGCTATGATGACAAGGCAGACCAAAACACAAAGTCAGACAAGGACAGAATGTTCACAGAGGAAATCTCAAATAGTGATATAAATTGGTCTCAAGCAAAAAAAAAGAGGCTTCTTGGAAGTACTCATAAAAGACTTTGAAAGGCAAATAAAAGAGGTGGGAAAAAAATGAGAAAAGAAATGAGAAGTATTCATGAGAGAGTCAACAGTTTGGAAAAAGAAAGAAAAAAAATTGTCTGGAGGAAACAACTTCTTAAACAATAGAATTAACCAAATGGGAAAAATATACAAAAGCGAACTAAAGAAAATCACAAATTACAAACTAGAATAAGACAAATGGAAGCTAATGACTGTGCAAGACAACATCAATCAAAAAAACTAAAAAGAATGAAAAATGGAAGAAAATGTGAAATATCTTATTGGAAAAGGAGCCAACCTGAAAAATAGATCCAGAAGAGACCATTTTAAATTATTGGTCTATCTATAGGTCATGATAGCATTCTATAAGAGATCATTAAGGGAAATTGTCCCAATATTCTAGAAACAGAGCTTCAAAGGAATTGAAAGACTGAAAGAATCCATCAACACCTTTGAAAAGAGATCCCAGAAGGAAAACCCCAAGGAACATTGTTGTGAAACTCCAAAATTATAATCTCAAGGAAAAAATACTGCAAACTGCCCTAAAAAAACAATTCAAATATTAAGGAGTATCAATCAGGATTACCCAGGATCTTGCAGATTCTACAATTAAGGATCATAAGGCCTGAAATACCATATTCTGAAAGGCAAAGGACATGGGGTTGCAACAAGAATTAACTACCCAGTGAGATTCAGCACCATCTTTTAGGGGAGGAGATGGAGCTTCAATGAAGTAAGAGACTTTCAATCATTTCTACTGAAAAAAAAAAAAGAACAGAAATTTAATCTACAAACACAGGACTCAAAAGAAGCATAGAAAGATAAACAGGAGAAAAAATATGTTATTTAAAGGTTAAACTGTTTACATCCCTATATGGAAAAATGATATTTGTAACTCTTGAGAACTGTATCTGTTACTGGGGCAGACAGAGGGGGGACTGCATGGACTAAGGGTATAGTTGTGAATGGAATGTGATTTTATTGACATCAAAAAAAGGCATTAAGGGGTGGAAAAAGGTCTGTCTTAGAAGAAAAGGAAAGGGGAGGTAAAATGGGAAAATTAGTTCACTTAAAGAGGTGCAAAAAACCTATTACAACTGAGGGAAAGAAGGGAGAGAGATGATCATTGTCTGAAGCCTGATCTCATTAGTTTTGGCTTTAAGAGGGAATATTATTATTCAGTTTCTCTAACCCTATAAAGAAATAGGAGGAGAAAAAGGAAAAGAATAGAGATGGACAGGATAGAAGGGAGGGCAGAAACACTAGGAAAAAAGGTAAGAGGAGAGGGAAGAGTTGGTAGCAGATAAGGTATTGGGTAGAGTTGTTGAGGCATGAGAAATGAGGGTTGAGATTTCTTGACAGTAATGGGGTCTCCTGGCCAGTGTCCCAGGCTTTGTGAAAAAATTCACAAACCCTAATGAATACGAGCAAGGTTTGTGGCAAAAAATGGGTTGATTACACTGAGAAAACAACTTTTTCAGTGGGCAAAATCCTGTTAGGACTTTTTGCAAAGGTTTTTTTTTTTTTTTTTTTTTAATCAAAGATGGATTTATACAACAAGACTCAACTGGCTCTTCCAAAAGAAATTAGCAAAGTTTTGGGCTTCAGAGTTGTCCCTTATCAGCCTTCAGAGGCTTGAGGCTAAGGATCAATTAAAGGCTATTCAATTCAATAAAGGGTGGTGATTTTGCTCTAGATTAAGATCACCAATTGAATTGTAGGTGGAGATCACTATGGAGTTTTCCCAATGAAAAGGAAGGTGGGGTCCTTCCCAGATGTCTGGAGGGGTCTGAGATCTTTAGGGTTTCTAACCCAGGACCACCCTTCCCCCCAAAAATCACAGTTTACATCAGAGTAGGTTAAAAATACTATTAAGAGAAGGAGGAGGAGTGAAAGGAGATAAAGTAGTGGATGAGGTGGGTAAAAACAACAACAACAACATGGGATTAAGGACAAGCTGGGGTAAAGAGAAGAAAAGTATATGTAGAGGAGAAAATAGGATGGAGGGAAATACAGAACTGTTAATCAGAGATGTGAGTGTGAATGGAATGAACTCTCCCCAAAAGTAGAAGCAAATAGCAAAGTGGATTAAGAAACAGAATCCTACACTATGTTGTTTATATGACTAAATTGTTAACTCAGATTTTATAATAAGTTACTCTTCCAATTTATTTATAATCTCATTCTTTATGCCTAGATCATGAACCCATTTTGACTTTATCTTGGTGTATGGTGTTAAGTGTGGGTCAATGCCTAGTTTCTGCCATACTGATTTCCAATTTTCCCAGCAATTTTTGTCAAATAATGCATTCTTATCCCCAAAACTGGGGTCTTTGGGTTTGTCAAACACTAGATAATTAAAGTTTTTGGCTGTTCTGTCCTTTGAACCTAACCTATTCCATTGATCAACTAGTCTATTTCTTAGCCAATACCAGATGGTTTTAGTAGCCGCTGCTTTATAATATAATTTTAGATCTGGTACAGCTAGGCTACCTTCGTTTGATTTTTTTTTCATTAATTCCCTTGAAATTCTTGACCTTTTGTTTTTCCATATGAACTTTGTTGTTATTTTTTTCTAGGTCATCAAAATAGTTTTTGGGAAGTCTGATTGGTATAGCGCTAAATAAATAGATTAGTTTAGATAGTATTGTCATCTTTATTATATTTGCTCACCCAATCCAAGAGCATTTAATATTTTTCCAGTTGGTTAGATCAGATTTAATTTGTGTGGAAAGTGTTTTGTAGTTTTGCTCATAAAGTTTCTGATTTTCCCTTGGCAGATAGATTCCTAAATATTTTATACTATCAATAATTACTTTAAATGGAATTTCTCTTTGTAACTCTGACTGTTGGATTTTGTTAGTGATATATAAGAATGCTGATGACTTTTTGTAATGGGCTGAGGTTTGAGTTGATGCACTGAGGTCCCAAGTACGTGAGGCTAAATAGTAATTGGGCTATACTCTATTAATATACATTATTGGATAAAGAATGGTCCCTGCCCACTCTCCCTGCAAGTCCTGATGTGTTGTATAGGAAATGATGATTTTGGTGGGTGGGAGAGAGACAGGAAGAGAAGCTGGGAGAGATTGGGCCTGGGTTCGAGACTCCGAGCTGCTGGTTGTGTGGCTGCTGGTCGAGCTAGCTTCTTGACTTAGCTGTACATATTGCTATCGCCGATTCTCTTCCACCTCCGATCCTTCTTCACTGAGAATAAAGACTGACGATTTTCCCCTAACCTGAATTCCTGACTCCTACTGATTTAAAAATATACGATCTTCACAACTTATGTGGGTTTATTTTATGACCAGCAACTTTGCTAAAGTTGTGGATTATTTCTAATAACTTTTTAATAGAATCTCTGGGGTTCTCTAAGTATACCATCATATCATCAGCAAAGAGTGATAATTTGGTTTCCTCATTGCCTATTCTTATTCCTCTAATCTCTTTCTCAGCTCTTATTGCCAAAGCTAACATTTCTAATACAATATTAAATAGTAATGGTGATAGTGGGCAACCTTGTTTCACTCCTGATCTTATTGGGAATGGTTGCAGTTTGTTCCCATTACATATGATGCTTACTGCTGGTTTTAAATAGATGCTACTGATTATTTTAAGGAAAAGTCCATTTTTTCCTATACTCTCAAGTGTTTTTAATAGGAATGGATGTTGGATTTTATCAAATGCTTTTTATGCATCTATTGAGATGATCATATGGTTTTTCTTAATTTGGTTATTAATATGGCTTAGTTTTCCTAGTATTGAACCAGCCCTGCATTCCTGGTATAAATCCTACTTGATCATGGTGTATTATCCTGGGGATGATTTTCTGTAGTCTTTTTGCTAATATTTTATTTAAGATTTTAGCATCAATATTCATTAGGGAGATTGGTCTATAATTTTCTTTCTCTGTTTTCAACCTACCTGGTTTAGGTATCAGTACCATGTCTGTGTCATAGAAGGAATTTGGTAGGACTCCTTCATTCCCTATTTTATCAAATAATTTATATAGCATTGGGGCCAATTGTTCTTTAAATGTTTGGTAAAATTCACATGTAAATCCATCTGGTCCTGGGGATTTTTTTTAGGGAGTTGATTAATAGCTTGTTCTATTTCTTTTTCTGAAATGGGAGTATTTAAGCAATTTACTTCCTCCTCTGATAATCTGGGAAGCCTATATTTTTGAAGGTAGTTATCCATTTCACTTAGGTTATCAAATTTATTGGTGTAAAGTTGGGCAAAGTAACCCCTTATTATTTCTTTAATTTCCTCTTCATTGGTGGAAAGCTCTCCCTTTTCATTTTTCAGACTACTAATTTGATTTTTCTCTCTCCTTTTTCTAATCAGATTTACCAAAGGTTTATCAATTTTATTGGTTTTTTCATAAAACCAACTCTTAGTTTTATATATTAGTTCAATACTTTTTTATTTTTAGTATTATTAATTTCTCCTTTTAATTTTAGAATTTCAAGTTTAGTAATTGATTGGGGTTTTTAAATTTGGTCTTTTTCTAGCTTTTTAAGTTGCAAGCCCAATTCATTGACCTTCTCTTTCTCTATTTGGTTCAAGTGAGCCTCTAAGGATATAAAGTTTCCCTTTATTACCACTTTGGCTGCATCCCACAAATTTTGGTATGATGTCTCACCGTTGTCATTATCTTGAGTGAAGTTATTAATTGTGTCTATAATTTGCTGTTTCACCCAATCATTCTTTAAGATGAGATTATTTAGTTTCCAATTACTTTTTGATTTATTTATACCTAACTTTTTGTTGAATGTAGTTTTTGTTGCATTGTGATCTGAAAAGAAACCATTTACTATTTCTGCCTTCCTGCATTTAATTTTGAGGTCTTTATGTCCTAATATATGGTCAATTTTTGTGTAGGTTCCATGAACTGCTGAGAAGAAAGTATACTCCTTTCTGCCACCTTTCAGTTTTCTTCAGAGATCTACCATACCTAATTTTTCTAATATTCTATTTACCTCTTTAATTTCTTTCTTATTTGTTTTGTTATTTGATTTATCTAAATCTGAGAGTGCAAGATTGAGATCTCCTGCTATTATAGTTTTGCTGTCTATTTCTTCTTGTAACTCTCTTAACTTCTCCTTTAGGAAGTTAGATGCTATACCACTTGGTGCATATATGTTTAATACTGATATTGCTTCATTGTCTATAGTACCTTTTAGCAAGATATAGGTTCCTTCCTTATCTCTTTTAATTAGATCAATTTTTGCTTTTGCTTGATCTGAGATAAGGATGGCTACCCCTGCTTTTTTGACTTCACCTAAAGCATAATAGATTCTGCTCCAGCCTTTAATCTTTACTCTGTATATATCTCCCTGTTTTAAATGTGTTTCCTGTAAACAACATATTGTAGGGTTCTGACTTTTGATCCAGTCTGCTATCCACCTCCTCTTTATGGGGGAGTTCATCCCATTCACATTTACGGTTAAAATTACTAATTCTGTATTTCCTGCTATCCTAATATACCCAGATTATG
Source organism: Sarcophilus harrisii (assembly GCF_902635505.1). Classification (NCBI taxonomy): domain Eukaryota; kingdom Metazoa; phylum Chordata; class Mammalia; order Dasyuromorphia; family Dasyuridae; genus Sarcophilus; species Sarcophilus harrisii. The sequence goes on along the minus strand of NC_045426.1, from coordinate 158,510,317 downwards.
CTTTTCTTTTTCTTGCCCTCCTTCCCCCCTTCCTTAGTATTAAACTTCTTGGTTCCACTTGCGTCACACAGCTCTCCCTCTTTAGTATCCCTCTCTCCTCCCTTTGAATCCCTTCCCCTTTCTTGTACCCTTCCCTTATTACTCTTTTTCCTTTACCATTTTCTTCTCCCACTTTTTAATAAAGTGAGAGAAGATTCTCTGTAAAACACATGTGTCAATTATTTCCTCTTTGAGCCAACTCTGATGAGAGTAAGATTCACACAATGTTCCTCCCCCCTCTAAGTTCCCTCAGATATGATAGGTTTCCTTTGCCTCATTGTCGCATGTTGTTTCCCTCTTTTTATCTCCCCTTTTCTCTTTTTGTGACACTATCCCCTTTCCATTTCTACTTCCCTTTTTTATGCTATATCAGCAAAATCAAATTATACATGTGGTTTTTATGTATATCCACCACAGAAATACAGTTCTCAAGAGTTCCTTTTACCTTTTTATACTTGTCTTGAGTCCTGTTGTTGGAGATCAGATTTTTTGTTTAAGTCTGGTTTTTTCTTTAGAAACAGATGGAATTCCTCTGTTTCATTAAATGTCCATCTTCTTCCATGGAAAAAAATGCTCAGCTTATCTGGGTAGTTTATTCTTGGCTGCATTACAAGTTCTTTTGCCTTTCAGAATATCAAATTCCAGGCCCTTCAATCCTTTAATGTTGAGGCACCCAGATCTTGTGTGACCCTTATTGTGGCACCTTGGTATTTGAACTGTTTTATTTTCCTGGCTGCTTGTAGAATTTTTTCTTTAGTCTGAAAATTCTGAAGTTTGGCCACAATATTCCTCAGAGTTTTTATTTTAGGGTCTTTTTCAAAAGGTGTTCGATGGATTCTTTCAATGCCTATTTTCCCTTCTGGTTCTATTACTTCTGGGCAGTTCTCTATAATAATTTCCTGTAAAATAGTATCTAGGCTCTTTTTTTCATCAAAATTTTTGGGTAGTCCAATGATCCTTAGGTTATCTCTCCTAGATCTATTTTCCAGGTCTATTGTTTTTCCAAGTAAATATTTGACTTTTTTTTCCAATCTTTCATTTTTTTTGGTTTTGCTCGACTGATTCTTCCTGTCTCAATAAATCAGTCATTTCTATTTGTTTAGTTCTGATTTTTAGTGAGTTATTTTCTTCATTAGCTTTTTTTACTTCTCTTTGTATATGTCCAATTGAGTTTTTAAATGAGTCATTTTGCTCTATGGAATTTTTTTCCATTTCACTAATTTTTTTTTTTTAGTGAGTTATTTTCTTTCTCCAATTCACAAATTCTGTTTTCCTGCACTTCTTGGGAGTTTTTTACCTTTTCCAATTCACATTTCAGGAAGTTGTTTTCTTTTTCCACTTTATCAAATTTTTCTTTTAGTGAGTTATATGTCTTTTCTGTACTCTCTTGCATAGCTTCTCTTTCCTTTCCCCATTTTTCTTCTAGTTCTCTGTTAAGGTTTTTAATAGTCTCTTCTAGGAGAGCCTTTTGTATTGGGGACCAACAATTGTTTGGAGACTGTCTGCTATTAGTCTCTTCAGGGTTGAAAAGCTGTTCTCTTTCTGAATAGAAACTATCAATTTTCTTACTCATTTTGTTAAAGCCTGTAGGATCTGCCTTCAAGGCCAGAAGGTTACCAGCTTCCTCTGCAGAGCAGTGAAAGATGTATGGACAGGTAGCTGTCCACTAGCTGGCTGCAAAAAGGAGTGAGGTACTAGAGTGCTCTGGGAAAGAGTTCCCCACCTGGAAGTAACTCAGGCCTGCAGGGCAGAGCTGGGAAAGTGCCTTGTAAAGAACCCTTGCTGTGTGAGATAATGATTGCCCTGGGGCTAGATGCTGAGCAGTGAGAGTTTCACTATCCCAAGCCAAATCCTGCCCTGGGGCTGTGGGTATTAGCAGTTGAGCAGTGAATGGATTTGCAGGGACAAGAAGTGTCTCTGCTCTGGGAAGCACAGTCCTGTTGGGGAAGTTCTATTGCCCCAGGCCGAGCTCCCCATGTGCTGATTAGAGGCTGCCCAGGCTGTGCCCCCCTGCCATGTGGCTTTGTAACTGCCCCTGCAAAAGCCCCGAACTGCAGGATGTGGCTGCAGGGCTGTGTTTTAGTCTGCCTGTGTCATTTCCGGGTTTGAGTAGTTACAGCCAGATCTTGTTATGTTCTGGTGTTTTTTAGCGTACACTCTGTTTTAGCCTTTAATTGCTCTGCCAATTTACTGCTTTGTAATCAAGGCAGAGCAGTTAGCCTATAGCAGAGTGGTCTCTATAACTTCTCTAGCCACAGAGATCACCCCTGCCCCTGGTCTGCTCAGGAAGCTAGTCTCTCACTGCCTGTGTTAGTCTGTTCCTGGCCCCTCAGGACAAACTTTTCCTGGTGATCTTCTAGATTGACTTCAGCTGGTAAGTTATATGCTTTGGAGCTTCATGAATTTAAGCAGTGAAGAGCTATTTCTGAGGCTGGATAAAATAGTTGGTTATGAGGGGAATGAGAGGAACTTAGAAAGCTGCGTGTGCCTTCTCCTCCATCTTGGCTCCACCTATAATAAGTTACTCTAAACACCTCCATAAAGAGAAAAAAGTCAGACTTTTTCTCTGGCATGAAAGGAGGGTCAAAACTTTATCTCAGATTTTCTAGATCATAGGAGCACCACATTCCTAATCTCAGAGATGTGGAAGAAATTGCATAAAAACATTTTCTAAAAAAGAATAACATTGTAACACAGGAGTTAGGGCCCTAGAATGGGAGTTAGAAAACTCCTATATCTGCTCCTTATGAACTGTGAGACTTGGATGATCCCTGTCAGGGCCATAGTTTCCTCACCTTTAAAAATTGAAAAAGATGATTTCTCAGGCCCCTTTGTGTTCCTTTGATCCTGTGAAAAGTCATGGCTCTACTCCTAAGGTGCAGAACATGCAAATATAGATTGGATTATGATTTAAGAAAGATTCTAGTGGGCTTGTCCTCTCTGGCCCTGACAGCTCTTCCTTATATGCTTCATGCTAAGTATACATCATTATATCACTAGGAAACCATTATTTGTTTTAGGATTAAATCTATGCTAAACTAGATTTAACCACTGTCTCCTCAATTCCACTTACTTAGTACCTTGTTTCAAGTTCTAGCCCATAACATCTCCTGCTTTCTTTTGTTTTTAGAACATAGGTGGTCATGACCTCCCTGATTTCTCAAGGAGGTGAGAACCCCCCAAAAGAAGGTGATCACACCTTCCCTGACAGCTCAAAAGGGGGTAAAACACCATTAAAAGGAGGTCATCATGCCTTCCCTGACATCTCAGGAAGAGAGATGAAAACACCAAAGGAATTGGGAAATCAAATCAGATTAGTGTGTTTCTGAAAGGGCTCACTCTTAAAACAGGTATACATAAATCCATCAATAGGAGCTATTACACATAATTATTTGAATTACATAAGCACATAGTAACACAGGTTAGTAGTGATGTAACAAATAGCATGAATCAACATAAGGAATTATACATATCCATAAGTTCTAGAAATAGTCCAAAAGGAATCTATTGTCCATTAGTTCATGTGCCAGGAATCCATAATTCCTGCAAGTTTTGAAGTCCTGCAAGAGTCTCATCTTGTATTAAGGAATCCAATGATTCCTGCTGGTTTTCAAGTCCTGCAACAGTCTCATTATCAACTATGCTCTTTCAGTGTCAGATGTTTCTTACATCTTCTCCTTTGTTTTGAGGTTTTTCTCTTTTTTCTGTCTCTCTCTGATGGACAAGATGAAGACAGATCATTGGCACCCATCTGATTCCTTCTCCATCTGTAAAAATACAAGCAAACCCTTTCTCCCAGGCAGTTAACTTATCTAGTCTCTTCTATTTACCACTTTTGGGATTTCTCCTCATCACCTGGCAATTATATTGAAGGTGCTTGCACTGGACACTGCCCTCTGTTGGCCTGTATTCCCCCCAATTGTAATCCCTTTCTGCTATCTGATTGCTTTTTGGCTGATTGATCATGTAATCCCTTTCTGCCATGTGATTGCTTTTCACTGATTGATCATATCAGAGCTCCGACCTTCTAAAGACTCTCTGGCTGTAACCTTGGCTGCCATCATGTCCCACTTGTTTTTTGATTGATATCTTGGAGCTGGGCCCTGCCTCTCATTTCCCTGGGTCAATTCACGTTCTAAGGCCTAGCGGGAGCAATTGTGGCATTTTGGACATAGGGTTTTGGGTCTTCTCTCACCCTGTCCTCTCACTCTATCTCTGTACCTACACTGGGCTCTCACATGTCCTATTTTTCCACACTGAAAACATTGTCAAGTTTCTCTAGAAGTCCCTTGCCAAGAGGGACCCTGTCTTTCCATATTCACCATAGTTTGGGTATAATAAGCATTTGTGCCCACTGTGGCACAACATCTTATGATCTCCTCTAAAGGAGCATCTTTGTGTAATCCCCATATAATTCTTTTGCAAGCCTCATTAGCATTTTCTTTAGCCAGTTGTCTGATCATTATTCCTGTAGTTGCATTTTTTCTAATGGTTCTTGTGGCAGCTGTTTGCAAATGTCCCACAAAATCCACAAAGGGTTCATTGGGACTTTGCTCTATTTTTGTGAAGGCTTCCCTTTGATCTTTCCTTGGAAGGATACCCCAAGCTTTTATAGCAGCAGTAGCAATTTGTTCATATGCTCCTATGGGGTAATTAATCTGTTTTGAATTCTCTGCATAATGACCTTTACCTGCTAGTTGGTCAAAGAGTCAAGTTCTTCAATCACAGGGTATGCATTTATTTTTAAATCAGATATATCCTGTCCTTTTCTCTTAGCCTTAACCAGTGCCTTTTGTAATCTTGTCATCCGCTACTTAAGAGGTGGTGCTGAATGTGTTACTGCCTCTCCCCCTCCTCCTTCTCCCCCCATCCATGAAGGGTTAATTGAGGGAAGTAGGTCAGGAGATGTGCAATGACCTAATTTCTCCTGCTGTGAAGCACCACACTTAAAATTGTACTTAACTCCATTCTAATCTGATTCTTCATCCTTTTCACCTAGTTTAGTTGGATCCTCCCCCTCCTGCTCTTTCATCTTTTTCCTTATTCTATAACATATAATTTCCTAAAGCCAGCTGTATAAAATTATCTGTATTAAATGTGTCTTTGGAAATTAAGTCAGGTCCATTTTCATTGTAGAATTGACATAGTTGCTGTCCTACTAATTTCCACTCCTCTAGATCCAATTCTTTTTCCATAGAGAACCAAGGAAATGTGTATTGTATAGTTTCTAAAAGTTCAGTGATCTGCTCCCAAATTATAATCAAACCTTGGCTTTTCATAAGTCTAACAATGTTCTCTACATATTTTCCTTAAATTGGAGAAGAAGGTTGTTTTCTAAACATCTGTCCCATTTTAGCTGAAGCACTAGTTTAGCCCTTTAACGAAGTTTCCTTGTCTGTTTTTGTACTCACCCTAATTTCTGGCTCAAGGAGACTTTTCCACTGAAATCAGGATCAGAGGCTTTTCCACTGAAATCAGGATCATGTCTGTCCCACGTTCGAATGCCAAAATGTAATATTCTTCTCTAAAATATAATTTTCTCTGGGAGCAGGTTTCTTGGGGGGCTTTTGGGAGCAGCCTTCCTTTCAGATCAGTAATTACGCCAAATGCATCCAGGTATTAAAGTCCAAATCCTTTATTGTCTCCTTGAAAGTCTTGTCTCTTTTCCTGAGGCCTGGTTTGCTTTAATAAAGATCCATCTCTCTCCTTGGTTCCAAAAGCTCCTGCCACTAGTCCTTTGTCCCTGCCAGCTTCTGCCTCTATCTCCCTCCAAATGTCTCTGAATCCAAAGGTTTGTGCTTGTGCCTCCAGCCACAACAAAGGTGGACGATGGAATGAATCTGTCTCAGCTTCAGAAAGCTTCTAGTGAGCTTGTCTTCTCTGGCCCTGACAGCTCCTTATATGCCCCGCACTGATTATATACCAATCATCATATCACTAGGAAACCATTATTTGTTGTAGGATTAAATCAATGCTAACCTAGATTTAACCACTGTCTCCTCAAATCCACTTACTTAGCACCTTGTTTCAAGTTCTGGCCCATAACAGATTAATAATTAGATTGTATGTAATCCTGGAAGAGTTCTCTGAACCTTTTAAGTGGCTCTGTCCCTTTTTTTTCCCAATCCAACCTTCTAGACCTTTCTACAGGAGATGTTTTTTTTTTTATATATTTTTAGGCATCCCAGGTTTCCAGCTAATTTCCAGCTCATTAACCATTCCATGGAAGGTACCCATTCCTAGAGAATGAAACTCAGCACCAGTTCCAGGCATTTTAGGTGTTTGACAGCTGGAACAGGATGCAATAAATAAATTTCAGGATTTTTGTTTAAGAATAAAAAAGAAAAGCCAACCCAAACCTAGCCCATCATTTCCAACTGGCAGGAATATAAATAGTTGATGTACTTTACCATATATAAAACCAAACAAAGGCCAAGAGGAAGTTGTCCAAAGGTGATTATACTGTGTATGTTTATGGGAACAAGATGTGGCCACCCTCTGCTCAGGGTCCATCTGAATAAGTTTGTTTATAAATAAAATTCCAAAGGGAATGAACCTACTTCCTGTTAGTTTCTTTCTCTGTCTCTTTCTTTGCCCCTGTCCCTCTCTCTCTCTCTTTCTCTCTCTCTCTCTCTCTCTCTCTCTCTCTCTCTCTCTCTCTCTTTCTCTTTCTTTTTTTTCTCTCTCTCTCTTTCTTTCTCTTTCTCCTGTCACAGTCTGTCTGTCTATACACAGTATGTGTCTATATATCTGTCTGTCTGTCTTCTCTTTCTTTGGCTTTCTCTGGTTCTATCTCTGTCTTTTTTTCTATGTCTCTGTTTCCCTGTCTCTCTGTGTATATCTCTATCTCTCTGTCTGTATCTCTCTGTCTTTCTTTGTGTGTTTGTGAGTGTGTGTGTGTGTGTGTGTCTGTCTTTCCTCTTTTAAAATGTGGGTCTGATATCTTGTTTGGAAAACCAAGATAATATTAACCTTAGTACTATTCAGTTTGAATTAAATAAGATATATATAAGCAATGACCACAGTCTGGAAGCTTCTACATTTAGGCATTAATATCCAAGTGCCTCTGGTTCATCCTTACCATATTTTCCCTCACTTCCTTTGAATTTTCACAGGGATGCTAAATTAGGATGTTGTTTAAAAAAAGGCAAAGAAATAAGCCTCTCAACTCCCATATCAGGCAACTCTAGTATCGAACCTGGGAGGATTTGGATTCTTTTTATCATAACAAGCTCATATTAATTTGGGGGATGAATGATTTCAAATAACCCAGAATTGAAAACAGTGGAGAGAGAGATCATATGCATCTTGCATATGTGACTAGAGAGGAGGTTTTGAATGGGCAAGGAAGAGCATGTATATTTTGTCTAATTTCTCCCATGTGATTCAACCTCAACCCAAAGTAATTGTGTAGTTGTGAACTGTTCCATTCATCAGACTGATGTCCTCTTACACTTATTTGTCCAAGCTCTATATTTGTACTACTTGAGCATTTCATAGAATTAAGAGTGACAAGGACCTTTTTCTATTTGATAATTAGATCAGTCAATAATAATGGTAGACACTACACACCTGTCAGATTGGCTAAGATGACAGGAAAAAATAATGATGATTGTTGGAGGGGATGTGGGAAAACTGGGACATTGATGCATTGTTGGTGGAGTTGTGAACGAATCCAATCATTCTGGAGAGTAGTTTGGAACTATGCTCAAAAAGTTATCAAACTGTGCATACCCTTTGATCCAGCAGTGTTACTATTGGGCTTATATCCCAAAGAGATCACAAAGAAGGGGAAGGGACCTGTATGTGCACAAATGTTTGAGGCAGCCCTCTTTGTAGTGGCTAGAAACTGGAAACTGAATGGATGCCCATCAGTTGGAATGGCTGAATAAATTGTGGTATATGAATATTATGGAATATTATTGTTCTGTAAGAAATGACCAACAGGATGATTTCAGAAAGGCCTGGAGAGACTTACATGAACTGATGCTGAGTGAAATGAGCAGGACCAGGAGATCATTATATACTTCAACAACAATACTATATGATGACCAGTTCTGATGGACCTGGCCATCCTCAGCAATGAGATCAACCAAATCATTTCCAATGGAGCAGTAATGAACTGAACCAGCTACGCCCAGAGAAAGAACTCTGGGAGATGACTAAAAACCATTACATTGAATTCCCAATCCCTATATTCATGCCCACTTGCATTTTTGATTTCCTTCACAAGCTAATTGTACAATATTTCAGAGTCTGATTCTTTTTGTACAGCAAAATAACAGTTTGGTCATGTATACTTATTGTGTATCTCATTTATATATTAATATATTTAACATTTACTGGTCATCCTGCCATCTGGGGGAGGGGATGGGGGGTAAGAGGTGAAAAATTGGAACAAGAGGTTTGGCAATTGTTAATGCTGTAAAGTTACCCATACATATAACCTGTAAATAAAAAGCTATTAGATAAAAAAATAATAATAATGGTAGAATCAGGAGAGCTGAGTTTAAATTTTAGACACACTACTTAGTAATCTTGTGACTGGACAAATTATAACCTTTATTAGTTTGTTACTGTCCTATAAAGAAGGAAGAAAACATGATTTACCAAATGCCTTTTAAAATGCAAATATCAGTTGATCCTCACAGCAACCTTGAGCTATATATTATTATCATTTCTATTTTGCAGTTGAGGAAATTGAGGCAGAAAAAATAAGTGATTTGCCCAGAACCACATATCTAGTAAATATCTCAGGCCAGGATTCTATCCAATGTGTCATTTAACTGCTTATACAATGGGGATAATATATCACTAATATGGAGTTTTATAAGAAAGGCATTTTGTAATCCATAAGGCACTATATAAATATGAACTATCATTATATGTACATCTTCCTCTTTTTCATAGAAGAAAGGATTTATCAACTAATCTCTTTATCCATATTATCAATCTCAATCTCCCATCTCCTCCAAGGACCAGTCCCACAATTATTTCCACTCTGTCTCTTGGCACTCCAGCTTTTCATGATGAACTATAGATAGGGAGAGTTCTCTAAATCTAATTTTGCCAAGATGTCATCTCCTTTAATACTCTTTGACCATCATGACATGCTCCTGCTTAGACATCCTTCCCTCTCCCTTCTAAATCTTTAGTTTTGAATACAATAATCAAATCGGTACTTTCCTTCCTAGAAAGGATGTGTCCATCAATTACCCCATGGCTTCACTCACTATTCCCTGTGGTTTCCTAGACAAACACACTCTACTCTAGCATCTATTTCCTTATGTTTATTCTACCCCCCCCCCCATTAGAATGTAAACTACTTGAGGGCTTTTAAAAATTTTCATCCTTTAAGCAAATCAAGTCAACAACATTTATTGAGTGTTTGCTATATGCCAAGCACTTTGCTAAACACTGGGGACTCAAGAAAGGCAAAAGATACTTCCTGCTTTCAAGGAGTTCACACTCTAACAGAGGAAGACGACAAGCAAACAACCATGCAGAAACAAAGTGTGTACAAAACAAACTGGAAAATAAGCAACAGACAGAAAGCTCTAGTATCAAGGGAGACTGGGAAAGGATTCTTATAAAGGTGGGATATTAGCTGAGTATTGAGGGAAGCCAGGGAGGCCAAAAGGTGAAAAGGAGGAAGGAGATAATTTTTGAATAAGCATTGAAAATGGACAAGGTTAGGAGATGGTAAGGAATGTGGTTACCAAGTTTTGAAAGACTGTGAATTGAAAAAAGAAATCATATATGATCCTAGAGATGAAATGGAGAATTTGATTCGCCCTCCCCCCCTTCTCTTTCTCTACCTCTCTCTCTTTTCTCTTCCTTCCTTTCTTTTCTTCCCTTCCCTCCTTTCCTGTTTTCCTTCCTTTTTAGTAACATACTAGTTTTACTATCATTTACATATCATTTACTATCATTTTTCTATGGTCAAATAGAAATCATGAGGGCAAGATTTTTTTTAATGATAATACTTTTTACTTTTTCAAAGTACATTCATAGATAGTTTTTAAATTTCAAAACCTTATGTTCCGAATTGTGCTCCTCCACTTTTCTCCTTCCCTAGACAGCAAGTATCCTTTTTATAGGTTAAACATGTGCAATTCTTCTAAAAATATTTCCAAATTTGTCATGCTGCACAAGAAAATCAAATGAAAATGGGGGGGGGAAAGCACAAGAAAGAAAAAACGAGTAAACAAACAACAAAAACCAAAAAAAAGGGGAAAAAACTATGTATGATTTGATGCATATTCAGTCTCCATAGTTCTCTCTCTGGATGCAGATGGCTCTTTCTATCACAAGTCTATTGGAATTTTCTTGAATCATCTCATTGTTGAAAAAAGCTATGTCCATTATTAGACATGTTTTCTTGATTCTGCAGTATTTTTTTTTTACTTTTTCTTTTCCTTTATTTCTTATAACTGAGAAGCCATCAATTCCTAACAGTTCTTTATCTCATAGGAGTTCCCTCCCATTTCCATTGCAACCACTCTTCAACCCCTTTATTACCTAATTTCTTGGTTATTGTAAGAGCTTCTTTATTGCTTTCTTGGTTCTACCTCTTTCAACTCCTAAATTTTCCTGCTTTACCTGTACCAGTGCAATAGTCTTAGAAGAGTGCTCCCCTTATGCCACTTTTCTGCAATAACTCTTCTTTGATAAATTTATGATATACAAATTCTTGGCCAAGGACAAAGCCTCTACAGTCTCATCTTTACATGCCATTGTAAATGACTTTCCTAAAACTACCCAACATGAATTCTCCATCCCATAAGGTTCATCTGCTTACTCTCCCCAGATATACTTATTTTTTTTTTCTGATTCTATGCCTTTGTTAACAAAACTTTCCCCTATCCTAGATAGCTTTTCTATTTGGAGAAGTTCCTCTCTGTCTATTCCATTTTTAAAGGGGAATGATCCTTTTTCTATTACGTGAATACTTATTGTTCTTTTATTTTAATTGCTTAAAGTTTCTTTCTTTCCCTTCCCTTCCCCATCCCTGAGATAATAAACAATCAAATGTAGGCTATATGTGTGCAATTATGTAAAACATTCCACATTATTCATTTTATACAAGAAGACAAATTAAAGAAAAATAATTTCATTTTTTTCTGGGGACATTGTATGCTTTATTATTAGTTTTTGGTATTATCTTAGATGATTATATTGCCAAGAACAGCTAAATCATTCACAGCTCTTCATTGAACAATATTACTGTTGATGTGTACTATCTTCTCCTGTACACTTCCCTATGCATAAGTTTATGTAAATATTTCCAGGTTTTCTGAAATCATTGTGCTTGTCATTTTTTATTGCACAATAATATTCCATTGAAATCATATCACAGCTTTTTTTTTTTTAATTTCCCAATTGATGAGAATCCCTTTGATTTCCACTTCTAAGTCACCATGAAAAGAACTGTTATAAATATATTTGTACAAATAGGTTTTTTCCCTTTTTGGTTGTTTTAGGGATATATTCCTAGTAATGGTAATTGTCTATGCCAAATCTGTACAATCCAGGTAATGCAGCTCCTTCAAGAGATCTTACCTGACTAGTTCTGCCCATAGTGACTCTTGTCTTACAGAATCTCAGTAGGATTGAGCTCAGAGGTCAGTTAGTAGAATCTAGTTGTGCATAAGAATTCCCTTTACATTATCTATATGCAATCATTTAGCTTTTGCTTTAAGATCTTTATAACTTCTGACAGCAGCCCATTACACTTTGAGATAGTATTACTGTTAGGAAAATATTTTTTCCCCAAACGTTAATTTGTTTTGCAGATTCTACTCACTGCCACAAGTTCTTCTAAACTGTGAGACAAACTAGAATAAGCTTAATCACTCCTTAAATGTTATACCTTTGCAAACTTGAAAGTTATCATCAATGGCTAAATGAAGTGAGTAGAATCAAGAGAACATTGTATATAGCAACAAGTTACTATGTATCAATCAATTGTGACGGACTTAACGCTTTTCAACAAAGCAGTAACTCAAGGCAATTTCAATAGAGTTATTATGGAAAGAACCATCCATGTCCAGAAAGAGAACTATGGAGACTGAATGTGGATCAAACATAGAATTTTCACCTTTTTTTGGGGGGAAGGGGAGTGTTGTTTGGTTGCTTGTTTTTTTTTTCCTTTCTTTTCCAATGTTCCCCCCCACAACTTTTAATCTGATTTTTCTTGCACAAAATAACAAATATGGAAATATGTTTAGAAGAACTGCATATGTTTAACCTATAGTGCATTGCTTGCTGCCTAAGAAAAGGAAAAGAAGGAAAGGGAGGGAGAAAAAATTGAAACACAAGATCTTGCAAAGGTGAATAATGAAAACTATCTTTGCATATATTTGGAAAGATAAAAGTCTGTTATAGAAAATAAAACTATATGCTGCAAAAAAAGAAAATTACTATCAATGTACCTTTTAATTCTTCCTTTTCAATCTGTATAATATCAAAGTTTTAATTTCCTGATCTCCTTTCAGTTGTTTCCCAGTTTATCAATGCCTTTCCTGAAATGTGGTACCCTGCTCTGAATAAAATACTCAAAATGTGGTTTGACCAGAGCAAAATGTGTCATGTCCATTAGCTCTACTTAGTCAATAAGCATTTATTATTTCTACCATTTTAGCAATCTCTATTAGGCACGGAGTATGCAAAGGATGAAAAAAACAAAAACAAAAATAGTCCCTGTACTCAAGGAGCTCATAATCTAATGGGAAAGACAGTATGACAACAACGATCTTCAAACAAGATATTATACAGGGCATTGGAGATCATAATAGAAGAAAAGTTCTAAGTATAAACAGGGATTAGGAGAAATTTCTTATAGAAAATGGGATTTTAGTTGGGACTTGTAGGAAGCCAGAGAAAATAAGAGGTAAAGATGAGGAGAGAGAGTATTCCAGACATGTATTACATGACTTTGCTTTTCAGTGTTGACCATTCAAACAATTTCAAATCTACCTAATTATACCCTATATCTAGTCACTTTGCCTCACATTTTCCTAAAGAATAGCATGAGGAACTTATCAAATTCTTCAACAAAATCCAAGTAAAATTCACTATTCTTTTGACCAATTAGCTGTCAAAAAAGGAAATGGAAATATTCTGGCATGGTTTGCTTTTGAAGAAGCCATGTTGGTTCTCTCTGTTCATCATTTCTTTTATAATCATTAGACATCCTTTTACTAATATGTTTTTAAAATTTGCCCAAAATTGAAGGCCAGTTTTCCATGCTAAAGTTTGTAGAATCTATTCTTTTCCCCTTTTGTTGGAAAATGTGGGCATTTATGATTTTATCATCCAGTACTACCCTGGCATAGAGGATATTCTATAAATAGGGAAGGCATTTTATTTTATCTTTAATTTTGATCTTAAAAGCACCAAATAAAATGAACACTTTCATGTGCACAATAAAATAGGAAAGGGCCATTTATGAAATTAGTAATCTCCATTACATACAGCTTGCTTTTCTTTTTAATTGTTCAATAAATTTAACTTGTTACTTTCGAAGCTATTTTGCTTATCTGTGAGCCTTCCTGGCCTTTGTTTTGTTCCATCTTTTTGGGTGGTGAAACTCTATTCCAATCCCCTCTTCTCCTTTTGCCCTTCAGATTAAAAACAAACAAAAAAAACCTTTGTGATAAATATGCCTAATTGAGCAAAGAAAATTACCACATAGATCATGTCCAAAAATGTATCTTGTTCTGCATATTTAGCCCATAAACCTTTATGGCAGGAAGGACCCTTATTTTTCATGATTTTTTTTCAAATCATCTTCATCTACAAGGTCTTTAAATAATAATGATATATAATTCATCTAGGATCTTACTGTATCTCTTCAGGATCTCTCTTATTATTTCTCTATTTGTGTTGAATATCAACAAATTTGTTTCATCTATTACAATTCAAAGATTACTTTCTTTGGCAGAGAAAGTAGATACAATTTAAAGCTGGGCATATCTGCCTTTTGTTTATCACTTACAATCTTTGGTCCATTCACTACCCCAAAGGTTCTATTCTTTGAATCCATCAAAACAAAACCTCTTTTTGTTGTTATTGGTGTTCCTTACCAGCAAAGTAAACTTTTAGCTATCTCCTGCCCTTTTATTACAGTTTTTTTCCTTTTTTGAAATTATCCTCTTTTCCCCAACTCTGCTTTTATTTTCCATATAATTCCTTTTAAGATTTACTTTGTTTTTTGTAAATTTTATGGGTGTCCACGTTAGATTCTTAACACAATCCTTACTTTTCCTTCTCATTGGAATTATTTCTTTTTGTATATTTAGAATTTCATTCTGGAGAATTCCCTATCTTTGTCCCCTGGGCTGTTAACTTATTGGAATTTTAATGTAGGATCTTGTCTGTCCTTTTATCCAAACCAGGGATTGTAGGTTCAAGAAAAAATTCACCTGTATTTCCACCAACTTTTTACTGAAAATTAGCATTCATCTAATTATAATTTCAAAAATTATTCTGAGAAGGGCTCCATATGGATTTATAAGATTGCCAAAGTATCCATGATACAATAAAAATTAAGGACTCCTGCTTTAATTCTTTTGCAGTCTGTTTTACTAAAATCCAGTTTGCACGTCAGATGATCTCAAAATTTCTGCTTTTTACCCATCAGAAACTCCAGGAAGGACTCACTTCTGCAGAAAGCTTTCTACACTTTTAACTAAAACTGGAAAGAATCAAGTTCAGAATAGAATTTCTCCATGTTTGTTCTTTTTTTTTCCTTTTGACAGATAAAACTATCATTAAAATAAGACAAGTCTTTCTTTATTAGTTAGTCTGCTTTGGGTACAGAAAAAACTCCATCAAGTGTCTAGATCATTGAAAGTTCTCTTTCTTAGAGAGTTTCTCCATGCTAGGTTTGTGAGATCCTCATAAATTATCTTTTTTTCCAGGCTTGATAGAATATTTTCTATTTTCTTCTGTTTCTATCCAATGTTTTACATCATGCTTCCTAATCTGGTTCTTGGATTTTTTTTAAGTAGACATGCCTACTTAATATGCAATATTGCTACTATTTATCAATCATAAAAGTTGCCCCCCCCCAAAACACATACACACACATGTGCGCACACACACATGCATACACACACACACACACACACACACATTCATACTCCTTTTATCTATGCTGGTTCTTTTAGATAAAACATACCATTTTAGAGCTGTAGCCCATCCAAGGGTCTTGTCTGAGTCCGTTACTTGTACTTTATGCATTTATACACAAATATTTGAGGTGAGACCTTTGGTTTTACTCTTTGGTTTGACTCTTCTGAACTTTATAGTACTTTCTATGTACTAATTATGGTACATTAGTACCATAGTACTATATTAGTACTATTAGGCATTAGTAATATATTACCTTATATTATTACTTTTCACATGAATATTTCACATCTTCCCAGGAGATTACACTCACCATCTAGATGAATCATATCTTATGCTTCTCTGCATCCCCACAGAATCTACCCAAAACATATTGCACATGAAAATTGTTCAATGACTATTTATTGATCGATTGTTCCTCTAAAATTTCAGTGGAATTTAAACTTAGTCAACTTGGGAGTTTATTAATTAGGAAGCATGAAAAAAATGGCTATACTGAAATATAAAGTGGCAGATATCCATTGTCTTTCATTTACATTGGAATAAGACAGATGTCAGCTGTATCCTTTGGGAATACTATATCTATATATTTTTCCAAGAACTTATTAAAAACCATTAAGATTTTTAATCTAAACCTGCCATGAACTACTCCCAATTTCTCCCTCTCTCATTTTCACTCCCTCTTGGGGACAAGAATAGCTTACTGTACAAGTCAGGATGAAGCATAAGCCTAATCTCTAGACCTCATTTTAAAATACATGACATTGTTCCTCTCTTTTTCATCCAGGCTTAAATTAGAAAAAGTATCAGAGCTAATATTTCTTTTTGTTGGATAAGAGAGGAAGGTCTAGAAAATATAATTAATTGTTCTGGAGAATAATTTCTGGGATTTTTTTTTTATTGTTACAGCATATCACTTGACAAGCACTGTTCCCATAGCCTACATTTGAAATGAATAAATTTTGCTTCCTATTACATACAGATGAGGACATTCTATCTTAGGCTCTGGCAGAGATGTTCTTTTCCAGCTAGTATCTTTAACACTTCGCAGGCATCACACTTTCCCATTTTAGCATTTATATATTGTAAATCAACTCTGTAATTGTGTTAAGAAACCACTTCCCTATCTTCTACATTATCCAGCTTTCCAATGAACTGGAGTGTTCCACTCATTTATTTTTTGCAGGATGAAATGCATATGTTTCTTTTGGTCTACACATGGGAAGATCCTATGTAGTCATTCTTCATAGATGACACCATGACTTATGATACGAGTTCTGAATTAGACTTCTAGGAAAGGCAATGTATTTATTTATTATTATTTCCTCCAGTTATATGTAAAATATTTTTGTGATACACATATATTAATTTCTTACATATTTCCATATGTATCATGTTGGAAGAGAAAAATCAGAACAAAAGGTTAAAAAACACAGAAAAAAGGGGAAAATAGTAAGTGTTGATCTACATTCAGTCTTCATAGTTCTTTCTCTGGAAGCAGATGGCATTTTCCATCAAAAGGTTTTTGGAATTGCCTTGGATCACTGAACACTGAGAAAAACTAAGTCAATCATAGTTGATCATCTTACAATCCTGTTCTTCCTGTGTACAATGTTTGCCTGGTTCTCCTTGCTTCACTCAGCATTGATTCATATAAATATTTCCATCCCTTTATAAAATCAGCCTATTCATCATTTTTATAGAACAATAAATTCCATTACTTTCATATAGTATAACTTATTCACCATTCACCAATTGATGGACATTTCCAGTCTTTGCCATCACAAAAAAGCTGCTACAAACATTTTATACATGTGAGTCCCTTTCCCTCTTTTATGATCTCTTTGAGATACAGATCCAATATTGGCACTGTTGGGTAAAAAGGTATGCATAGCTTTATAGCCCTTTGGGCATAGTTCCAAATTGCTCTCCAGAATGGTTGGATTATTTCACAACTCCACCAACAATGCACAAGCATCCCAGTTTTCCCCCATCCCCTCCAACATTTATCATGATCTTTTCCTGTCATCTTAGTCAATCTGAGAGATATGAGCAGGGCAATGTATTTTTACCCATCCATACATATTCTCTCATCTTGTGCCTTTGGAATCAATAGCGGCCTGTTGACAAGATACAATGATACAAGACAACCCAAACTGTGTGACCTTACCCTTTTTACCACCATGACCTAATTAAATGAGCTAAATGTCTTACATGAAAAAATGAGAGTGATCCTATATAAGAGAAATGGTCTCTGGATCATTAAGCCTATAATCAAGAAATTGGTTTGTTTGTTTTTCCATTCTAAGAAAGGATGATATTGATAAACTCCAAAATGAAAATAAAATGGAACTTTTCCACAACGTATATTAATTGTCTTCCTCTACAGTAGAGGAAATACTTCCCCTCTGGATGTGAAGTCAAGAAGAGGTGTATTCAAATTCTGTCCCAGATACTTACTAGGAGTGTGACCATGATCAAGTCTTAAAAATCTCTCTGCACCTTAGTTCTATTCCTTGGGATAAAAAGAAGGATAATAATAGCAACTATATCACAGAGTAATCACAAGTTTCAAATGTAATTACATATGTAAAATATTTGCAAACCTTAAAGCAACATATAAAAAAGTTAGCTATTACTATTATCAACATAAAAATTCCAAGCCTAGTTCAAGCCTATTTGATCCACAGTATTCATTCAAAGAGCAGACACACATACTAGGTGACTCACCCACTGTCACTTTCAGTTGAATCTCTTGATTCCATCTTTCTAAACAATACACAAGTACAAAGACTAATTCTCTCTCAGTTGGCCTTGAAAAGCTACAACAATGTTCTCCAGAGGCCAAACAAGCTTTTAAAAATTAGTGAGTGTATTTCTAAGTAGTGCACATGCAAACAAGGTTCTATTTAATTAGAAAAATATTAACCAATTCTCTTGGCTCAATTATATCAGCTTCACATAAAAATATGAGGAAGGATGCCAATGTGTCTAACATACAGATATCTGGAAAATATGGATTGCTTCACTTGATGAAACTTGGTTCCGAACTTTAATTACAAGAGGCCAAATAGGTCCAAGGGCTCTCTGTACCATATTACTGAGGACAGGAAGGAATTGTTGGTTGCCCTCTCAACCTAGGAATGAAAACCTTCACTAATTCATCGTGAAAATATTATATTGTTTGCTTGTTCTAAGAAGTTCTTCTACACTTAACAAATATTAAAGAATAACATTATCATATTTCCAATCAATTCATTGTTTGAATCCAGGGATAAAAAGCATACTTGAAATTTTTTTTTCCTGCCCTGAAATTGACTCAAAAATTGTCTCTCAATCTTTACCATGATGCATCTCAGCAAAGTTCCATAGAATCTGAGATTTAAATTCAGTCATCACTTCCTAAGTATCTATTGTGTGACAAGTTTTGTGTTGGACTCTGGAGATACAAAGAAATATGAAATCTTCCTTACCTGAAGGGATCTAAGAGATCTTCTAATATACTAGAATCTTAACATTTCTTTATGGACTTGATCATTGGGCTAAATAGAATAAAATGAAAATGAAAAATATCAAACATTAGTTTTTACATTTAATGTTTTTTAATCACATACAAGGAAAAGAGGACACAGTTGGAAAGCCATTTATCTAAGAAACATGTAGGGTTTTTTAGTGGATTGCCAGCTTAATATAGTTCAACAGCATGAGAAGGCAGCTAGTCAATCATTTAACAGATATTTATAAAGCACCTATTACATGAGAGGTACTGTGCTAAGTGCTAAGGATGCAAAGTAGGACCAAACAATAGACCTTATACAAAAAACATACATTCTAATTGAGAAGACAACATGTAAATAAGCAGATAAATATAAAGTATATACAAAATGGAGACAGGAGATCTGAAAAAAGAAGACATTAGTAGTGAGGTGAACCAAGAAAAATGGAATTTAAATCTTGAAGGAAGCAAAGGAAACAACAGGTGAAGGGGAGGAAGCAGAGCATTCAAGGTGTTGGAGGACTGCCACTGGAAAGGCTCTGAGATGGGGTCTTGCTTTGCTTGAGAAGCTACAAATAGCTGGACCAGAAAATATGTGAGAAAAAATAAGTGAAAGAAGATTGAACATGTAAGAAAGAGTCAGGTAATGAAGAGTTTTAAATGACAGAGCAATTTATCATTGATTCTATAGGGAGTAAGGAACCTGTGGAGCTCAGGGAGTATGGATCATGACAATGATCAAACCTACAATTAGAAAAATGTGGCTTTGAATATAAAGATTCCATTGTAGGTTGGTATCAATCTCAGCTCTAGTTACTTTGTCACATATTGTTACATAGGTGCTTGCTAGGGAATAAAACCAAATCATCAAATCATTTACTCCAAGCCACTGATAGCATAGTACATTAGGATAACTAGGATGGTAGACTTTTTCTGGCTGATAGCAGACTTAATCAAAAGCAAATTCCCAAGGGAAACTGCCTAGTCTGCTAAATGGGAATACTGACAAAAGCTGATTTCCTTTTGATCCAGCATTACCACTTCTTAGTCTGTATTCCAAAGAGATCAATGAAAATGGAAAAGGAGCTTTCTATACTAAAATATTTATAACCATTCTTTTTGTAGTATCAGATTGAGAGGATATACATCAGTTAGCCAATGGTTGAAAAAATTGTGACATATGATTATGATGAAATATGATTGCGTTATAAGAAATGACCAGAAAGATCGTTTCAGCATGATCTTGAAAGTCATATATGTACTGATTCAAAGTGAATTGAGCAGACCCAGGAGAACATTGTACATAGTAATAGAATATTATAATGATGATCAACTGTGAAAAACTTAGCTACTCTGCTCAAGATAATGATCCACGACAGTTCTAGAGAACCCATGATGGAAAAAACTATCCATCTTCAGAGTTCAGAAATGATGAACTCTGACTGCAAATTGAAGCATATTTTTTCACTTTGTTTTTCATGTATATGTGTGTTTTCCATTACAATGTAGATGATATGGAAATGTGTTTTATATGCCTTCATATGAATAATCAATATCACATTATTTCCCTTCTCAAGGGGTAGAGGAGGGACAGGAGGGATGGAAAATTTTACAACTCAAAAGTTTAAAAATGAATGTTGTTTTTTAATGTAATTGGAAAATATTCAACAAAATAAAAACACATTAAAATAAAATAAAATAAACCACAAAGGCTGCCTTGTAGCTGAGAGGAAAAATGACAATAGGGTCACAGACCCCTTGAAATCAATCATGTTGCTGGTTATTGCTACACATAACTTTCTACTTTTTTCCACTCTTACCCAGTATTTCTCTCCTATGTTCTTCTACATGAATTAACTCTTAGCAAATTAAGTTTTGTAGAGTTGAGCTATAATGTTAGCAATTCTTTATAATTTGTCAGATGGCCAGGTCCTCTATAGTTGACACTGTATTCCAAACATAAATTTAGAGTTGTGCATTTAATACTGAAGAATAAGGAATGGTGATTGATTTTTTTTAAATTTAACACCTTGGGAAAGTGTACAATAGCATTTTCAATTCCTTCATTCAATTTCTTGTATCAAGAATTTTCAATAAAAACTACTTTGATAATTGAAAATTGTAGAGGGTTTTTTTTTCAGTGTTTTTAAAAACATACCTCTCTTGCCAAGTGCTTGTTAATTAGTATAATTTTAAAAATCATTAACAAACAAATATGTTAACACTTAGAGTAAAAACAAAAGTCAATGAAGAAGCTTTATGGCAAAAATCTTTAATTTTTTTTCTGTTTCATGGGTCCATTTGATGTATGATAAAGTTTTCTAGGGACCGTTTCTTGGAATATATTGTTTAGTGCATAAAATACACAAGAAATTAGTCATATCAAGACAAATATACAACTTTTTTTTCCTCATCCAAGTTCATGCATCCTTTGGGAGTCCATGAGCTCCAGACTGAGTCCTACTTTAAAGCATTAAAATCCATTCTGAATGAGATGGGATTACATCATCACTATCACTATAATCTGTATATTATTTAAAGGTTTGCAAAGAATTTATAATCATTAGCTCTTTTGAGGTAGCTACTACAGATATTATTATTGTCACATATGTAACAACAAAAATGCAAATGAAGGAAATTCTCTGTGCAAGATTATGATTTATTAGGAGGGGCACTGCCAGTCAATAAAACTGGTCAATGGCTTGTTTCCATTCATGCCAAAGAACTTGAAATAAAGATGCAATTCATTTTTTATAAACACAGAGGAACAGAATAAAAATCATGTCATTGGTTATGGTATTAACAATATCATGGGGTTGTGGAATTATTTTTGCTTACATCAAAAAAAGTAAACATAATCAACACAAAAGATAAAGATCACCTTTCTCTATCTCTAAAGAATGCTTTTATGATGAATTTATGGTCCTGGTTGTCTTGTTACATAGGATAAAGAATGTGGTTATACAATAAAATCATTAAAGAGTAAAATCAAATATAAATTATAGGATCGAGAATTAATTCCCTTGTAATTTGGAACTATGCCCAAAGGACTATCAAACTGTGCATACTCATTGATCCAGCAGCGTTTCTACTGGGTGTGTATCCCAAAGAGATCATAAAAGAGGGAAAAGGACTTACATGCGCAAAAATGTTTGTAGCAATCCTTTTTGTTGAGGCAAAGAACTGGAAATTGAGTGGAGGGATATTAGGGGGATGGCTGAATAAGTTATGGTATAGGAATGTGATGGAATATTATTGTTCTTTTTTTAAAATTTATTTAATAGCCTTTTATTTACAGGTTATATGCATGGGTAACTTTACAGCATTAACAATTGTCAAACCTCTTGTTCCAATTTTTCACCTCTTACCCTCCATCCCCTCCCCCAGATGGCCGGACGACCAGTAGATGTTAAATATATTAAAATATAAATTAGATACACAATAAGTATACATGACCAAACCGTTATTTTGCTGTACAAAAAGAATCAGACTCTGAAATATTGTACAATTAGCTTGTGAAGGAAATAAAAAATGTAGGTGGGCATAAATATAGGGATTGGGAGTTCAATGTAATGGTTTTTAGTCATCACCCAGAGTTCTTTCTCTGGGTGTAGCTGGTTCAGTTCATTACTGTTCCATTGGAAATGATTTGGTTGATCTCCTTGCTGAGGATGGCCAGGTCCATCAGAACTGGTCATCATATAGTATTGTTGTTGAAGTATATAATGATCTCCTGGTCCTGCTCATTTCACTCAGCATCAGTTCGTGTAAGTCTCTCCATGCCTTTCTGAAATCATCCTGTTGGTCATTTCTTACAGAACAATAATATTCCATAATACACATACCACAATTTATTCAGCCATTCTACAGCTGATGGGCATCCATTCAGTTTCCAGTTTCTAGCCACTACAAAGAGGGCTGCCACAAACATTCGTGCACATACAGGTCCCTTTCACTTCTTTATGATCTCTTTGGGAATATTATTGTTCTATAAGAAATAATGAGCAGACTGATTTAAGGAAAGCCTGGAAAGACTTATATGAACTGATGTTGAATGAAATGATTACAACCAAGAGAATATTGTATATAATACAGTATACAATATTACATACAATAATACATTAACAATAAGATTATGTGATGATCAACTTGGCTCTTCTAAACAATCTGGTGATTAAAGGCAATTCCAATAAATTTGTGATGGAAAGTGCCATCCACCATGACAGAGAATTATGAAGTCTGAATGTATATCAAAGTACTGTATTTCCACTTTTTGGTGGTGATGTTTGTTTGCTTGTTTTTTTTCTTTTTTCTTTTCTCATTTTTTTTCTTTTGATCTGGTTTTTTTTTGTTACTGTTGTTCAGCATGACAAACATGAAAATATGTTTAAAATAATTGCGCATATTTAACCTTTCTCAAATTTCTTGCTGTCCTGGGGAGGGAGAAGAGAGGAAGAGGGGGAAAAATTTGGAACATGAGGTTTTGCAAAGGTGAATGTTGAAAACTATCTTTGCATGTATTTGAAAAAAATAAAATACCATTTAAAAAAGAATTAACTCTCATCTCTATTTTGCAAATTATAAAATAGTATTTAGACAAGTTAAGTATTTTTCCCATAGTCACATAACTAATATGTACCCCTGGTAAGATTTTGACACAGTTCAATTGACTCATTCCACATAAGATACACTGGAGAGAGAATGTGGTCACTGGAGAAGGAAGGGGAGAAAGACTTTTTCTAGGATGGGATTCACAATCT
Organism: Sarcophilus harrisii; assembly: GCF_902635505.1. NCBI lineage: Eukaryota > Metazoa > Chordata > Mammalia > Dasyuromorphia > Dasyuridae > Sarcophilus > Sarcophilus harrisii. The sequence continues at coordinate 158,486,887 of NC_045426.1, read as the reverse complement.
GAACACAAATGTTTCCTCTTTGTGGTACTGTCACAGCCTTAAGCCTGAGGCAAATATATATCTAACTGATAAAATAATATATTATTTCCCTTGTCCCATTTCACACTGATTCACAAAGAATTTCCTAGTGCTCTGAGAAGTCATCTTGGCTTATTTCTATAAATTGGCCATTAGGAAACTGAGACTTTGAAATATTAAGGAACTGCCCAAGATTTCATAAAAGGAATCAGTCAGGACTTGATTCTATCCTCTAGCTTCTGACTCCAAATCCAGTACCTTTTTCATTATTGATTCATCATTTGCTAAAAGAAAATAGTCACAAAAAGAGATGCAGCAAAACTTGAAAACTTTTTAACTCCACAAGTCACTTTCCACTCTCATCATTCTTTGCAAGTCCCTAACCTCCATCGAGTATGAAAGAATTGGATTGTTTAAATCATTTGAATCATGGCAGGTCCTCTGGAAATTAAAACAAAAACTATGTGAATTAATACAGGGCCACAATTCCTATGAAAAAGGGGGGGTATTCAAATCTAATTAAGCTATAGGAAAAAATATATTATATATTGTCAAAATGTACCCTTTTACCCAACGTTGTAGGACTCTATTTGATCATATTCATTCTTCACATCTTTCTCTTAAATGATGTCATTTTAATATTCTCGCAATTATGAGTGGCTAGGAATGAGTTGTTTTGGACTTCTGATCTTATGACATCCTAAAGTCCTAGCATTTGTATGAAAGTTTTCAACCTTTATAGGGGCAATTAGGTGATTCAGTGGGTAGAGTGCTGGGCTTGGAATGAAGAAGAGTCATCTTCTTGAGTTCAAATCTTGCTCATTTGCTTGTTAGCCATGTGACCCTAATAAGTAACTTGATTCTGTTTGCCTCAGTTTCTTCATCTGCATAATGAGTTAGAAAAGGAAATCACTTACTACATGTATGCTATGAGCAAGTCACTCATTCAGGGCCTAATTCTTCATCTTTAAAAGGAGTTGAAATAGATAATCTATAAAGTCCCTTCCAGAAATAAATCAATGTTCTTTTTGAAGAACTTTGAATATCTTGAGGACTTCCTCCCCAAATGTCTATTATTTAGGCATGTTTGTCACAAAAGTCTTATCCCTCTGTACCATCTTAATTTTAGATTTTTTTCCCTTCTGACAACATACACAACACACACACACACACAAACACAAACACACTCAAGTATACATACATTAGATGAATTATGAAAGAAGGCAAAGAACAACAAATCTTTCTCCTGTGATCATAGTTCACCTTCATCTCTTCTTTATATCTCTTTCTTGCTTATTTCCTGACTTCTCCTCTCAAACTTAGAAGCAGCTAAGTGACAGAGCTAATTGAACATTAGGCTTAGAGTAAGGATGTTATTGTTTGTCTTTCTTTCACAAAGAGGACCATGACATCAGGGAGGTGACACCATGATATGCAAGTGAATTGGATTTATTTGAGGGAGGACTGTGCAAGATAACCTGTCTCACTTTCCCCTTTAGAGCCATATAGGTCCAGTGGAAAGATATAGACAAGATAACTGTTGAAAACTTGTATTCAAATCCTGTCTCTCTAACTAGTCATTCCTTTGTGACTCAGATTGCTCCTCTATAAAATGAGATGGTTAGACTTGCTCTTTAGGATTGCTTCTTTTTTATTTTTAGTTTTTTCACTAATTTTTCTCCAATTACATTAAAAATTTTTTAACATTAGTTTCAAATTCTATTATTTTTGCCCTGCCTTTTTGAAATGGCGAATAATCAAATATAAGCTATACATGTAGAATTATTTAAAACATTTCCATATTAGTCATTTTGTACAAGAATACTTGAAAGAGAGTGGGAGCAGGAGTGAGGAAAGGAAGGAAGGAGAGAGAGAAGGAGGGAGGAAACAAGATGAAAATGGAGGGAAAAGAAAACAGCATGCTTCAAATTGTATTCAAACAATATCAGCTCTTTCTCTGGAGGTAGATAGCATGCATTATCATCAATCCAGTTCTTCATTAAACTATATCACTACTGCTATGTACAACATTCTGTGATTTTATTCACATTTTACATCAGTTCATGTAAGTCTTTCTGTTTTTGTGAAACCATCCTGCTCGTCATTTCTTAAAGTGCAGTAATATTCCATTACAATTGTATACCATAGCTTGTTTAAACCCTGCTCCAATTGATGGACATCCTTTCAATTTCCAGTTCTTTGCAATCCCAAAAAGAACTGCCATAAATATTTTTGTAGAAATAAGCTCTTTCCATTTTTATTTTTATTTTTTTGATATCTTTCGGATATTAACCTAGCAGTAATATTTGGGCATAGTTCACATTCTGAACCTGCCAAAATATGCAATCCATTCCTTCTTCCCAAATCTCACAATCTTCTGACTTTCAATACATATGCTTTTTTGTTTGTTTGTTTCTCTAAATGTGATCCATACTTAATAGCTCTAGGTGGTGAAATATAAGTTACTTTCAAGTGACTTTTAATTTCACATCCTGTAATTGTGACTATTATTCATTCTCTTCCTTCACAATACCTGCATTTCATTTACTTATCAGCCTCCTGGGTAACCAAAATAATACAGTTCCTCCTCAATTTTTTCCTGCACTATTTCAGACACTTCTTAACTTGTCTCATTATCTAAAGACATGCTTGATCTAATCTATCCTTTACATCACTGTCAAAATGATCTTCCTAAAATACTAGTATGACCACTCATCTTTCAATAACTTTTATTTTACTGTTATCTTCAGATTCAAATATTAGCATAACTGGCTAATACACAAAGTTTTTTAATAACCTTATATTTTCCTGTCTTTCTAAGTCTTCCTACTAAGCATTCCCCTTCCTTCATTTTATGGCCATAATACAGTGACCAATTTCATGTACTGTGTACATATCAATCTGTACTCCATTTCCATGCCTCTTTACTGGTTGACCCCCATGACTGATGAGTTATCCCTCTTCATCTCTGATTTTTAGAATCAAGATGTGCTAAAGCTAGTTGGAAACCTTCTTTCATGTGAACTTTTACATCTTAGAATTAACAAATGTTAATGTTATTTATTGATTGTCTAGACTTAAGAAAGTGCTGGAGAAAATGTTTATATTGCAGATTAAATTTAAAAATGTGTTGTGAGTTTTTGAGAACCCACAGTTAAACATAGAGCAGTAGCCCCCTGCTTAGAATCCTTGGCTACCATAAAGACAGATTCAAAATCACTTCTCCTACCTGCTACCACCTTCATCTCTATAGTTAATAGTCAGTCAACATTTATTAATGGCTTATTATGCATCAGGAAATATGCTAAGCATTGGAGATATAAATGCAAAAAAAAAAAAAAAAAAAAAAAAAGACAGTCTCTGCCCTTGGGCAGCTAAGAATCTAAAAGTACCTGTGGTGAAGAAGTCAAAGAAATATGAAATCAATTCAGACAAGTGGGAAATGAGAAGGTGTCCTCTAAGGTTCCTTTCCAACAACTCTGTACATATCTTATACTCTGCACACATATATTTACCCACTCTATACCTTGTTTATACATAATCTATTTTCTTATTTCTCCTCCATTAGATTGTGAGCTTCACAATCGGAACTGATTCTTTCAATCACCAATGCTTAGAATAGTGTGACTGAGACATGGTAGGCACATAATAAATGTTTATTGATTGATTACATCTCTCCAATTGTTTTTTTTTTCTTAACTTGGAATCATAGTCCTTTAGATATGAGAAGTCGAAAAAAGGATTACATATTTTAATATTCTTATTTTACACATTAGTAAAAAGGTGGCACTAGGCAGCATCCAGGTGGTTCAGTGGATAGAGTACTAGATATGGAATCAAAAAAATTATTTTCTCCTGGTTCTAAGGTTAAAAAGTCACAGAAAGAGGATGCAAACAAAAGTCTTTTGTATGCGTCCCTGTCTTCCATATATTCTCCCATTTGATTTGTACTTTCTTGAGAGAGGGTGAGATTGAGACCATATATGGAAAGTTCATAGGGCAAAAAGTAGTACAAGCTGCTATTCTTATACTTAACTAGTCTAATCTTTGGAGGATTATTATAATAAACTCCATTTCTCCATGATCTTCTATGTATGTACATGAAGTTTTGGGACTTTGCTGAAACACCCTAGTGCTTTAATGCGCTACTATTAATAGCACAGATCTGAAGGTGGATCCAATTTAACCACAGGCACTCTATTTAAAATAAAGAACATTGTCTGCTACATTCCAGGAAAAAAAAGTATCACCAATAACAACAAAAAAACACCTTATGTTTTTCATTATGGAAAGAAGAAAAAAAAGAAAATAATAATATCAATTATATGCACAAACATATATTGGGGACATTGTCTTCCTTGATCTTTACTTATCACCAGTATTTATGTATGATGGGCTTAGGACTATACCCTTATCAATGCTATATCCTAGTTCTGTCTATATCTAATAAATGCCAACTATCCATTAAAACCCAATTTAAGTGTTATCCCTTCAAAAATATTCTTTATTTGGTATCAAGCTTCCCTATAAGAGTTCTCAGAGCCCTTTGTTTGAGACAAACACACAGACACACACACAAACACACACGGACAGAAACAGATGGGGGGGAGGGGGAAATGGGGGGCGGGGAGAGAGAAGAAGGGAGGGATAAGAGAGAGATTGCACTGTGCCAAGCAAGCATTGGAGATACAAATAGATTAAGTAAGATAGTCCCTGCCTTCAAGGAAATTATATTCTTTTTTTAAATAGTATTTTTATTTTTTCAATATATGCTAAAATAGTTTTCAACATTCACCTTTGCAAAACCTTGTGTTCTAAATATTTCTTCCCCTCCTCCCTTGCCAATCTCCCCTTGCTGTCAAGAAAGCCAGCAGTCTGATATAGGTTAAACATGTGCAATTCTTCTAAACACATTAAAGAACTTATATTCTTAAGGATGAAAGAAAACAAATACATAAAGGGAAGTTGGAAAAGGGAGGGAAGACATAAGTAGTAGTGTAGAAGCTTGATAAAGTGAAAGCCCATCTATCAGAGCTCAGAACCATAGAAGGTAGATTCAAGGTTCAAATGTGGAGGAGATGGAGATCATGACTGTAATGGATACATGATTGGGAGATATCTCAGAAGTGTTATGGAAGTCCAATTTCGGGGCAAGATAAGGCAAAATCTCACCTATCAGAGTCCAGAGTACTATGTGTTAGAGTTCACAGAGAAGTGATAGGTAAAACTTCTCTTCAAGGAACATTGTTTATTATACTTACTTGTATTTACACCTCACCTTCTTACTGAGTCCAAGTTTCCTGTGGACAGGAACTAGAGCTTAGTGTGTGTGTGTGTGTGTATTTGTGTGTGTGTGTGTGTTGGTGGGTTTTGTTGTTATTTGTTTGTTTCTTAATCTTGACTTTTTTGGGAGGTGGGGTTGAATTTTGAATCTTCTGAGTCCCTGGCATGATGCTTTGCATTAAGTAGGTCTTTATAAATGTTGATTGTAAAAAATGCCATTGAATTCTGATGAATGTCATAAGCAAATTTAGGACTAGAGAATTAAGAAGGAAATAAATAAAATCTCTTTTTCTCTTTTCTGAAGAGAGATGGAGATCACAGATGTGGAATATGGGCACTGCCAGATGCACTTGTGTTGGTCAGCTTTCTATAAAAGTGATTCCTTTCTATAAGGGTCAGCTCAAAGATGGAATAGGCTAAAAGGAAATGGTTATGATATACAAGCAAAAGACCACAAGAAACCTCTTTCATATCTAGGTGGAAAAATTAATATATCTGCTATATCTTACCAAATGAATGTCTATTTATATATTCATTTGAAAAATAGCATGACCTTCTGGATAGAGTACTAGACCTGGAATCAGAAAAGCTGATTTTAAAAATCTGCCTTGGGATCTAGGTACCTGGGGGTTGCTGGGTAAATTATGTTCCCTTCCTTCTGTTCAGTTTCCTTACTTGTATAATGGGGATTATGATTCCAATTATTACCTCACAAAATTTTTAGGTGCAAATGAAACAGCATAAATGAAAATTTGGAGATATTTAATTGCTCTATCTAGAAAGGTCAGTATTAGTTAATTTTTTTTTTAGGAAAGATGACTCTTAGAATCCTACTTCTTTTAACATTTTTTAAAAAGAGTTCTTGAATTCTGGATCCAAAAGGAAGACTTCCACCAATAATTTCAATTATTCTTTCCAACTTGGACTTTTATGTTTTTCCTTATTTTCACATAAAAATTATACTTATAATCACAGAATATTAACACTGAAGGATCCCTAGAATCATGTGATCTAATCTCTTGATTTATAAATGGGAACACTGAAGCCCAGAGAAAGGAAGTGACTTGCCTGAGATCACACAACACTGGATTAACAGAGAATTCAGGTTCCCTGAACCCCATACCATCCAACTGCCTACTCTGCATTCTGTACAAAAAGGCTGGGATTTGATTCAACTTATTATTGGCAGAATATAATTGGCAATAATCAGTGGCAAGAGGTCCTATCAGTGAAATAATAAAAGGTTATCACTGAGAAGAGGGTATCTTCACATTGGACAAGAATCCTGGCAGGCAGTTGTGCCAAGAAGAGAGGTCTCTTGGCAAAGCATAATCCTACTTCCAACTTCTGCAGGGATTTTGAGTTCAAAATTGTCTTTTTATTGGCGGCTTGGGGATAGCTTCCAGTTGAAAAGAGAGTCAATGCCTCCAGGCTTAGATACTTATCTTGGAGTTTCAAGCCACTCAGAAGGAATATCAGGCCCAGATCTCCAATTGAATAAAATCATTTTGAAGCCTTTTTTCCAGATCCTGGAATTTCCTGAAGAGGATCCTGGCCATCCCCAAAAGATCATTGAAGGATGATTTGAACAAGATCTCCAATTGAATGAAGTCATTTAACTTGTCTGGGAATATATGCTTTCCCAGAGAAGAGCCTGAGACTTTGAATCTCCTTTCTTTTACAGATCAAAGAGGACACAGCATCCCCATCAGAACTAGGGACTGTTTTCAGAGGAGTGTCCTTGCTTCCCTCTATGCTCTAACCTTTTGCTCAAAAAAGGCCACCATATTGTTGTGGTTGGAAAAGTTTGGGGATTTAGACCAGTGTGGAAAGGTGTCTCGAAAGAATTTGCAGGCTTGGACCCATTTCCTAGTAAAAGGGCTAAGTTTTTTTCTGAAGTAATTGTAACACCATTACAAAGCAGATTGAATTGTAAGGGAATTTAGCAGAGAAAGAGAAGCAAGGAGATGCATTTATTCAGTTTTCTAGCATTGATGTGCTAATTCTATGGCTCATAGGTAGGAAGGAATTTGGTTTTAATTGACCAGATTATCAGTCAGACTATTGTCTCAGTAGTTTGATCTGTGGGAGTTTCCTGAGGCCAGAAGCTATCTGATTAAGGAGTGGTCAGAATCAGACAGATTGGGTGTAGGAGTTTCCAAAGCCAGAAGATTTAGGACCACTGATTTATTATTAGAACAGAAGCCCCACAACGTCAGGGGACCCCAAAAGCACCACTATATTTCCCTAGAAGCCATACCAAATCATTTTATCAGAATGGTATATGACATACAGGTAGATCTGCCTGCTAATAGCTTTTCCCAGCAATTTACAAACATTACCAATCACAAAGTTGTGGTTGTTCAGTTATTTCAATTGTGTCTAACTCTTCATGATCTGACTTGGAATTTTTTTGTCATTCCTTCTCTAGCTCAGGAAGGCAAATAGGGTTAAATGACTTGCTCAAGGCCTCACAGCTAATAAGTGTCTGAGGCCAGATTTGAACAAAGGAGACATGTCTTCCTGACTCTCTTGGGGTACACAACTTTTTAAGTCTCAGTGAAATAGAGGTAGTATCTATGAAATAAGGGTAGGAATTGGGAGGACTTTGGTAGCTCAGATAGAGAAAATAAAGAGGAGCCAGGTGGAATTCACCTGGCTGACCATACCTCAGATTAGATCTAAAAATATGCTAATCAAGACCTCAAAAGTTATTTAAAGATGCTAATAAGGCAGTCTGGGCACATTATGACTGCTTTAACTATAGTAATAATAAAATATGGAAAACCAAGTGCTCAGGATGGGCATTTTTAGCATTTCCTGATGAGGGGAGAAAATAAGTTGGTTTCAGAATTCACATCAGTTGCTCCTCAAACACAGTCATTTTTTCTATTCTCCCTAGTTATAGGATGCCATCTTTCAGCTTCTCATACAGTATTTAATTAGCTAATCTCTTCTGAGATCACCAAAGCGAAGTAGTGTCTCTCTGGGGAGAGCTTCAGTGCCAAGAACCCAACTGCATTTCAGGAACTTACTAGATATGATATCCTCCTTATCTTGGCATTAAATGCAATGTATCTCTCAGTAGTACTTCTAGAATGACCATGGGCAGGCTCCTTCTGACTGGGTAGAAGCTCTCACCGAGGGTTAAATGATAACAAAACGTTATCGTCTCCATTTTCCAAAGTTTAATGTACTCAGGGTTTTCCATGGCACTTGCATTGAATATTTTCTAGTAGCATGACTGTCTACATTTCTATACTTTTGTGAAAATACCCAATCATCACATGCACCTCTCCCACTGGGCTATATAGCCTACTGGTAACAATTCCACTGCTCCCTGTGATTATTTATATTCACAAGATGTTTTATTCTTTGTTCTTGAAGAGGACCATGACATCAGGGAGGTGATTGTTGTTTAAGCACCTTGTTTGTTTTTACTATCCATCCTTCAACTCAATGGAAGGACTTCCTCTTCTAGCCTTTCTTTTCCATTCCAATATCATTGATAGCAAAGGAGCATCTGCTGCTTGGTACAGGTTTAGGGAGGACAGGCTCATTTAAGGTCTGTAATGATGTCAACTTTCCATTTGATGTGGAGCTTGTGTACCCCAAGATATAATTTTACAACATTGACCTTGCAAAACCTTCTGTTCCAAATTTTCCCCTCCTCCCCTCACCCCCGGATGGCAGGTAGTCTAATACATGTTAAATGTTAAAATATATATTAAATCCAGTATGTGTATACATATTTATACAGTTATCTTGCTTTACAAGGAAAATCGGATCAAGAAGTAAAACAAAACAAAGAAACCAAAAAAATAAATTTGCAGAATTTTGCCCTGCATGTTACTCAGTATCACATAAGACATGATAATCTTGAGGCAACTACTGTTTCTTAACTATTCAATGTATCATTGTGTTTGGGGCTACTTCAGATATTGTGTTACATTGTAGTATATGACCAACACTTCTGTTTGTGAGGGTTGAGCATTTTTAATCCATCTTTAGTGTCTGCTTGCCAGTTTATTCTCTTTGTATCTCCAAAAAGTTGTAGCATGGAAAGTAGCCATACTCCAGTAAAAAACGGTCTCTGTAGAAGAGGTAAACCAGGTTGAGGGTAACTAATAGATTTCAAATCCACTGGTAAGTTAGGAATATTTCTACCCCAAGCAAGTAAAAGATTCCCTCCCCCCCCCAACTGATGACAATATTTGTTCCAATAGCCATGAGGTCTGTTGAAGCAGGCACTGTGGATCACTTAGAACTTAACCAGATTTGGAAGATACTAAAGTCAGCCACTGCATCCCACGATCATTTCCAGTCAGCTTAAGTTTTGTCTTGCCCCTGGACTTTGATGACTTTGGAGGAGAGTATAAGGGTGATGATTATTTTTTCCTGCTGGAACTCAACTTCTCCATTTTTTCTTTCTTTCTTTTCTTTTAGTTAAAGCTTTTTATTTACAAAACATATGGATGAGTAATTTTACAACATTGACCTTGCAAAACCTTCTGTTCCAAATTTTCCCCTGCTTCCCCCCCCTTCCCCTAGATGGTAGGCAGTCCAATACATGTTAAATGTTAAAATATATATTAAATCCAGTATATATATATATATATATATATATATATATATATATATATATATTTATACAGTTATCTTGCTATACAAGGAAAATTGAATCAAGAAGGAAAACACAAAAAAAAAAAACATGAGAAAGAAAACAAAATGCAAGCAAACAACATTAGAAAGAGTGAAAATGCTATGTTGTGGTCCACACTCAGTTCCTACAGTCCTCTCTCTAGGTGTAGATGACTCTGTCTCTTCATCACTGAGCAATTGGAACTGGTTTGAATCATCTCATTGTTGAAGAGAGCCACGTCCATCAGAATTGATCATCATATAGTCTTGTTGTTGCCATGTATAATGGTCTCTTGGTTCTGCTCATTTCACTTAGTATTAGTTCATTTAAGTCTCTCTAGGCCTCTCCAAAATCATTCTATTGGTCATTTCTTACAGAACAATAATATTCCATAACATTCATATATCACAATTTATTTAGCCATTCTCCAATTGATGGGCATCCATTCAGTTTCTAATTTCTTGCCAGTACAAAATGGGCTGCCACAAACATTTTTGCATATGTGGGTCCTTTCCCCCCCTTTAAGATTTCCCTGGGATATAAGCCCCGAAGAAACACTGCTGGGTCAAAGGGTATTCACAGTTTGATAATTTTTTGAGCATAGTTCCAAATTGTTCTCCAGAATGGTTGGATCAGTTCATAGTTCCATCTACAATTTATCAGTATTCCAATTTTCCCACATCCCCTCCAACATTCATCATTTTCTTTTCCTCTCATCTTAGCCAATTTGAGAGGTATGTAGTGGTAACTCTAGATAGTCTTAATTTGCATTTCTCTGATCAATAGTGATTTGGAACGCCTTTTCATTTGACTAGAAATAGTTTCAATTTCTTCCTCTGAAAATTGTTTGTTCATATCCTTTGAAGGTTAATGATTTTGACAGCTCTTCATCACTTAAATCCAATTCATGCACAAGTCAAAACATCACCTTCATGATATCATTGGTACACTTTGAAAAAGAAGGATGAACAACAACAATTGTCAGATATAATATTTTTGGATAGAATATTGGGATTGGCCAAAATAAACACTCATGTAATCACCTGTGTCTTTTCACTTTCTGTTCTATACTGACCCATGTAAACTCTCTTATCAAACCTACCTTGCTGAGAGAAGAAGCAGAACATTCTGAACAAAATATTTTTAGCACAGATCACCTTGTTATAAATCAGCCAATGCATCACAATAGCAAACATGTGATTCTCAGTTCTAGAGTATGAATTTCTAGAATGGAAATTCACAAATAAATCCATCTGCTTTACAAAGTTCTTTATTTTTTTTTAATAGTAGGTAATATGGGAGATTTTCTTGAGGATCATGAAAAATCCCAATGAGCTGAACGCTAAGTGTAGTTTCTAAACTACTCTGTATCCTTGTCCTCACATATTGAATAAGTTCACAATTTAGTTTTATGTAATACCCAGCATCTAAAAGCTTCCTCTTGACACATTACCTTCCAGAGAATATGTTTGAGGATAAACAGTTTAATTTTATTATTTATTGCTTCACAGCTAAAATTCCACCTTCTGCAAGAAACCTTTCCCAATTCTTAATTCTGGTGCTTTCCCTCAGAAAATAATATTTTTTATCTTATTTTTAGTTTTGCTTATGCATAATTCTTGGTGTCTCCCTTATTAGCACTCCGGCTCCTTGAACTACTGTGTGTGTATGTGTGTGTGTGTGTGTGTGTGTGTTTGATAATTGAAGATAACTGACTTGCCCAACATCACACAACTCGTAAAAGTGAATTTTCTGAGGTCAGATAGGACTCTAGGTTCAGTGCTGTATCCACTGCAGCCATCTAGCTGCCTGTAGGAACCATCTTTCCTTGTGTCCCCAGTACTTAGCACAGTGCTTGGCACAAAATAAGTATTTGATAACTATTTGTTGACTGATGGACATATTTTACTGGAAGATATTGGAAAAGAACTAGAAACAATGGGAGGTTGCAGGAGAAATGTAATGAATCCAGTGAGAGTCAAAAAAAACAAAACAAAAAAAAAACAGTGATTGAGAACCAGAAAGCAAATCACATGGATGAGTTCTGTGTCCCCTTGTTTGTTTGTTTTTGTTGTTGTTTGTTTTGTTTTGTTTTCTACAAAGGATTTTTTATTTATAATTATAATTATAATACATAATGCTATGATAAATAAAAATTTTACTTTCATTATGCATATCCATGTTCCATGAGTTTGTGCTGACTCACTTCTGGGCTTTTAATCCTGCCCTTAACCCCCTGATAAAATCAAAATTAAAAAAAAATATATGTATAATATGTAAAAAGGGTGTTCCAAAAGTCTTATTAAAGATCAAATTGCACTAAGACTTTTGGGATGATGATGGTGGTGGTGGTAGGGTGTGTGTGTGTGTGTGTGTGTGTGTGTGTGTGTAGAAGAGAAAGACAGGCAGAGACAGAGGAGAGAGAGAAGAGAGAGAGAGAGAGACAGAGAAAGAGAGAGAAAGACAGAGTGAGAGAGAGAGATGGAGGGAAGGAGGGAGAGAGAGAATGCATATGCATTTTTAATAAAACTGTCTCTACACAAGGTGTCTACATAGACAGTGCACCTTGGAAGGTTTTCAGATTTTTCCAAAGCCATCTGGACTCTTCTAAAATTTAGATTGTTTTTCAAAAAAACTCAAATCTGTTTCCTATATGAACTATATTTTATTCTAACTTTTTTATTATATATGTACATGCATTTAAATAAACACACACACACACATATATATATACATGCATTGATTACTGCTTCCTATGATCTCTTTTAAGGGATAACAAAATTAGCATTCTTTTTAATGTTCAATCTGATCTGTTTCTTGCCTGCTTGACTTATTAGTTATCCTTTTGAAATCTAATTTCTAAATTTCACTATTTTATATAGTCAGAGCATCAAGATTTAAAGTTGGAATAGCAGGTTCTGTGAGAGCAGTTCAAAAGGTGGAAAGCGCACAAAAATTTCTTTTAACCACATTTTATTGTAAAAAGAACAAAATGGGTTGATCAAGATAATGTAGCAGTAGATTATGAATGAAAGGATGCCATTTAAAGTTTAGAGGTGAAGAGGGGGAACACAGAGTCTAGAGACTTAGGAAAGAGTTAGGGAGGGTCCTAGTAGAGAACAAATTCACATGCACATTATATCTGTGTCAGCAAATGCAAGATGGGAACCCAGGAAGTAGGATATACTAATGCATGATAATGAGGGTGCTTTGGTCACAAAGATTATTTGTAAGGCAAGAGTATCTCTAGTGTCCCAGCTCAAATCCTTATTTGCAGGATTCTTCGGGTTGTGCAAGCCTAAGATAAAATAGTCCCAGGAATATGCCCTTCCTTTGTGTGTGATAAGAATGATAATGATTAGAATTCATATCATTCTTGACAGTAGAAACAGGATGTACTGGTTATAATTCACACCATTCCTGACAATGACTGTACCACATCCAAAGGAATCTCCTTAGAAGCCACTTGGTCCAGTTCCCTCATGTCAAAGAAAAGGAAAAAGAGACCTAGTGATTTGCTCACAGTCATCAAACAGCTAGTCAAAATTTAAATTCAATTTTTCTAACACAAAAATAGTACCTTTCCCCTGTGCCATGGAACCTTTTCATTATTTCAGGATTTGTTTTTCTATTTCTATTTTACTCTGCTGAATTTTTCCTCTTTAACAACCAGGATAGCTTTTATTATTATTATTATTCACTATTCTGTACATTTCCTCCTCTTGTCTTAGAATCCATCTAAGATATATTTTTTATTTTTAATCAATACAATCCCCAAGATACCCGTTTTTCATGTTTTTCTTTCTTCAGTTCTTGTCTAATTTTTTTTTTCTGTTTTATCTAATTATCACTTGGTCAACTGAATTTAAATACTTTGATAAAATTCTAAAAATTTCACAAAATCAAAGAATCTTACAGATGGAAGAGGTCTCAGAGGCCATCTAATCTACCCTAAATCCTGAATAAAAATCCTTTTACAGCCTACTCCACAAATGATCATTCTTAGATGTTTCTTGATGATATCTTAACAGGAATGATGAGGACCTTTTCTCTCCTACAGCAGACCTTGCCATTTTGGGAATAGTTCTAAATGTTCTAAAGATTTATTTGTTTGTTTCTTTGCTTCCTTATTTTTCTTAAGACACAGGGATAGAGGCCACTAGATGGTATAATAGATAAGAGCATTGGAACCAGTATCAGAAAGACTCTAGCCAAATCCAGCTTCAGATAATTATTAATTATGTGACCCTAAATAACTTAACCTCTTTCTGTCTCAATATTCTTATCTATAAAATTACATTCCAGGGTTGTTTGGGAATCCAAAAAGTCATTTTCAAATAGCTATTTGCTAACCATTAGTACACTAAGCCTAAAATTTTCCTGAATTATATCTTGCCATTGGATCCAGATGATTCCAGAGGAGAAAGTGAGGATAATGGTTTTGCATAGTCCTCTCTCATTAGTTCAAATTCATTTGCATGTCATGGTATCATCTGCCTGATGTCATGGTATCACATTTTTGATATCATGGTCCTCATCAATAGTGAATTAGTACACTAAGCCTAAAAGTGCCTTCTCTGTACCTTCAATATATTGCTTCTAGTTCAGAGAACTAGAACAAGATGAAATCTTAGGTCCCCTCACATTCTCAATCATGATCCTGGGATATTTAAGCATTTCCAACAACATGTGTGATTTATGAGTAAAATCATTCATACCATGAATATCATCATTAACCTTAGTCATAAATGATACTGATAAAGGAGCAGGGAGTTAATAAAAAAAGAAGTGAGGTTTTTGGATGTAGGTCTATCATCAATAGTTCCAAGCAAGATAACAGCACTTCATAATTAGTAAATTCCTACGAATGAATAAGTGAAACGAGCAATCACACAGTCATTTCAGCCTGGAAAGGAAGATGGAATTAATATTTTTTCAGAAGCTGGGACACTCCATATTTAGCTTCTCCTGCTATCTATTCACTATGTAATTATAATAAAAAGTATGAAAGATTTCTATCATTTCAACCATAGTATTTAAGAAGAACTCAATACTATTTTCCAGATTTTTTTTCTTAAGAAAATTTCTGACTTATTATTTTGTAATAGAGTAATTTGCATGATCTCTGACTAGATTCTCAGAAATCAATCAAGAATCAATCATCTTTAGAAATGAAGAAATATTGTTTTTCTTTTGTGATTTTCTGGTAAAATTCTTCACAAAATGGGTTGTTTACAAGTTATGAACAGCACATTTTAGACAAAAGATTAATAAAATGAGTAGTGTGCAGAGGAGAACGACAAATATTGTGTACAGTTTTGAATTTATGATGCTGATGGATACGGGGATGGGGAACTTTTTTTCTACCAAGGGCCATTTGGATTTTTCTAACATTCAGGGGCTATGCAAAATTATCAACATAATTGATATGTTGATATCAAGCAGGTGGAGGTTGTTGTACCTAGCTTTCAGTTTATTATCATCATTATTGTCTTGGCAGGAGCAGACCAAATGATTTTGCTGGCTGAAGGCCGGATGTTCCCTACCCTGGTATAGAATCAGAAATGTCCAGCCTGCAGAAAAAAGACGTGTGTGTGACATAATAACTAACTTCAGCTATTTAAAAGGTTGTGATTTTGATCCATATCTTTAGTGTCCATTTGTGTTCCTGTTTTATGTCTCAATTGATTATTAAAACTGGAGAGTGGTTAATCAAAGTACCTTTGCTGTTGTGTCCTTTAGGGAATCTTATATGATTCTTATACATGGATGAAACCCTACTTGACAGAAGAGGACCTTTAAAATGATCTTTTACTTTAGCCACCAAGTGTATTTCTAGAGTCAACAGAATAGAATTATAGTTTACTTTTGTCTTTCCTGAACTTTTAAGTCAATTGTGTGAATGTCCATATGTCATCTGTTATAAAATATTATTTGCAGAAGTCTGTTTCTCTCTTTTACCTTCACAAAATTCTTGTGCCCTCAACAAATGCAGAATTGTTCTTTTCAAGATGATGAAGACATTGAAAACTCAACAGAAAAATTTCCCCCCATCACTTAATCCCCCCTTTCTTTTAGATGGCTTCACAGTCAATTTTCCATTGTCTTCAGAACAGTCACCATCAGAATGCAGCTCCCTCACATAGGACTGTAGTGAGGCTCAAACTGGGCAATGGATGTACCATATAAAGTTAAAGATACTATATAAATGTCCACTGTCATCATCATCATTACCATCACCGGCATCATTAGCATCTTACAGTCAGTAGGTTTCCAATCTAGTGATAATATCATTTCCTGTATCTTATGCTACATTCTTGCTGAGCTCAAGCGATGTTTATAGAACAGTGTAAGATTGTGCTGGTAAATGTTTATCAACTGTGCTATAAAGTGAGATAGGGAAGTAAATGTATTCACACTTTCTTTTTAATTTAATCTGCATTATTAACACTTTCTCATGTTTTAATAGCCATATAGCAAATATAGCAAAATAGCAATCGACAATTCCTGAGGTACAAATGCCCATATTAAAATATAATAATTTCTTGGGGAGGAAATGGGTAGAACTGGTTCTAGCACACAACTATCTCAAAAAACTTCTGTTTATTGAGTTTACATCTCTTGACTTTCTTTTTAAATGAGATTTTCATTTTATTAAGCAGCAATTTAAGACTATGATATCATTGATAATAAGACATTGAAAGAGAGAAAACTTTTTTTTAATAGTAATTTTGACAGAACTTCACAATTTTTTGCCTATCTTTTCTTCTTTTAGTTTTATCCTTAAGTCCTCTTGGGATGATTTGGCTAAATTTGATCTCTTAGTAGTATTTGTGTCTATTGTTTTTCCTTCCAGTGTTTCTTACTGTTTTATGAATCCATTCAACAAATTATTTTCCAACATATTTTATCTTATCATTTTAAAAGTGAAATCATATGCTAAACTCATGTTTCCCTTGGCTGTTATCTCCCTGCTTGGTAAGTCAAGTGTTCAGTAGCTAAAATGATTTTTAGGCTAAGCCCCTTCATTGTTCTGACATTTTATATGTGTGTGTGTGTGTGTGTGTGTGTGCACACGTGTGCATATTTTTGTTAAACTTCTTAGGTTATGGTGACAATTCTATATTAATATCTATTTTATTTGGTTCTTTCCTCCTTTAATACCAATTGTTTATTTAAATAATTCAGGTTGGAGCATGTTAATTACACGCTTTATCTTATTTTCTTTGTTCTTTTATTTAATTTTATTTTGTTTTGCTGAGTCAGTGTCCCAATTGGACACAGAAAATTACCTTTTAAAAGATTCACAAATCAATTTTATTTTCTGTTTAAACAAAAAAAGAAAGTTTTTTGAAGTTTGATTGTATCTATGATTTTATTAATATGAAGAACTCCTAATGTGAAGACTTTCTTTATGAAGGCGGATCACCAAGAAATAATATACAACTTATATGTTTAAAGAATTGTCTGAGGCCCTAAAAAGCTAAGTGACTTGCCCATTATCAGAGTTAGTAAATGTCAGCCATGGATTCTATAAGTATTTATTAAGTGTTATATATTAGAGACTATACTAAATACTAGGGATATAAAGAGAAGCAGAAATTTAAAGATAGAAGACCTTGCTCTCAAATAGTTCATAGTCTAATGGAGGAGACAGCAGTGTGACCCTGGACACAGTATTATTTTTTCATGAGGAAAATGGCATAATTGGGGATAATCTTCGGGAGAAGGCACTAAAATTAAAGAGAACTGGGGGGAAAATCACAAAATATGGGACTTGGTCTGAGATAAGAAGAAAGCCAGGAAAGCAAGAGGTAAAGGTGAGGAGAGAGAGACTTCCAGGCATCAAGACAAATAAATGAAAATGGTCACAATCTGGGAATGAAATGTCATATAAAAGGAAGAACAAGGAAGCCAGAATCAGTAGATCTGAATATGTGGGGGAGTTAGAAATAGGAAGACAGGAAAGTTAGAAAAGAGTCAAGTTATGAAGGGATTTAAATGTCAAACAGAGGTTAGAGGTCACAAGGAGCCTGAGGAGTTTATTGAATAGAGAAAGTCACATGGTCAGATCTAAGTTTAAGGACGATCATCAGCTGGAAGATAGACTGGAATAGGGAGAGACTTTAGGGCAAGCAGACCAATCAGCAAGTTATTGTAATAGTATAGACATAAGATAATGAGGGCTTTTATCAGAATGTCAGTGGAAAGAAGAGGACATATGAAGGAACTGGCAGATTTGGTTTTGTCATTTGTTAAAAGCCATCAAGAAAAATATTTTATAAGACTATCCTGTACAGAAGTGTTAAAATGATAATTATCATCTTCACTTCCTACCATTATTCTACTTAAAATATTCATGCTATACTCTATAAATGTGAGACTTCTACACAGTCTAAAAGTCTTTGACTTTATCAATGCTTAATCTTAAGCTATATATTTCAATTTATTTTCACAGTCATACTGTGGACACTAAGCATTAAAGTGTATATTAATTAAGCTTGGAGAATCGTTGATTTTTTTTTCTTTGAATTTCTCTACCAATTTGTCCTCTACCAACCATCTTCATCAGATATTGGGAAAGAATCTACTTTTTAAAGAAGTTCTTTTTAAAAATATTTCTCATAAACACTATTGTTACCTTCATGTGAATCCAAAGATTTAATACACAGTAAAGAAAAGAATTCTGATGCATCATCCTTGAGACATAATCACCTTGACTCAGAACTACTCCTTAATAGAGGATTAATAATCATGAAAAGTTTCATTATTGCTTACAGATAAGAAGGATAATAACTAATATATCATAGGTAATGTCCCTTTTTAAAAAGAAGGCAATTTTTCAATTAGTTGAATCTTCTGATAAGTGTTCCATCACAAAATTCACTCTGTGGGACAATAACAATAACTATAACAATAATAATTGCAGTTAGCATTTATATTGTGCTTTAAGGTTTGTAAATCACTTTATATATGTTACTCCATTAGATGCTCACAACAAGGTTGAGGGAGGTACTATTATAATCCCCATTCTACAGTCTAGGAAAGGGAGGCAGAAAGAAATTATATAATTTACCCAGGATCACACAGCTAATAAAGATGTGAAGCAGGATTTAAACTCAAGTCTTCTTGACAAGTCCTGAGCTCTAATTATTGCAGCATGTAATTGCTACCATATGCTCTGATATGCTCTTAAACAAAGGATCAAACCAAAGGAAAACAAATTTAACTAGTTTTTTTAGTCATAGTTCATATTATTTCTTTTCATATATTCTGTTGTAATCAAATTATTCCCTGTACTTGATGTTCCATCCTCTACTTCCTTGCTTTTGTATAAATGTAGACTACATTTAAAGGATATTTCATTTGACCATTAAATTACCCCTTAGTATTTCAGCAGTGACATTTCTTAGGATAAAGACAGAAAATGTTGTATATCTCTTCCACTAACCCAATATCCAGCAGCAGAATATTAAATATCTTGAGGATATGAACTGGGGTTTTTTTGTATTTATATGTCCAGTTCCTGGAACATTGTGGATGTTTAATGAATTTTTATCAAATTGAATGAGTTAATCTGAGTAGCAGAAAAAGCAGAGATGAAAAGGAGAAATTCACACTCACATAGACAGACAGATTGAGAGATAGTGAAAGAAAGCTAGACTGAAAGAGAAAAACCCAGATTGGGAGATATAGACAGGGAAGAAAAAACACAGAGATAGAAAGGTACAGAGACTTGAGAGGAAAGGAGAAATAAAAGTAAGGGAGAGAAAGATGGAAGGGGAGAGAGAGAGAGAGAGAGAGAGAGAGAGAGAGAGAGAGAGAGAGAGAGAGAGAGAGATTATATCTGTTGTAATACAAAGAAATAAAGAAACAAACTCTTCCTAAAAGGAAGTCACAAAAATAGAAATACATAATAGTGCTGGCCCAAATTGTGTTCAATATGTGTCCCCATTGCTCCCCTTAAAATGAAAGAACACAGTATGATTAGAATAGTAATGAGTAATCTGATGCCCTTGACTGTTTTTTCTCAGAAAAAAAGATCATCTCTCAGCACAAAGTACATTTAGTCACTGAATTTCAAAACAGAAACCTTGGAGATCATTGAGTTCAACTCCTCATTTAACAGGTGAACAAAATGAAGCCAAAAATGGTGAAATGACTTGCCCAAATTCATATACACAAAATGATAGAATGCTTATTTATGTATCCAGTGTAGCTGAAAAGTTAATTATGTAATATCTCTTATCAGTTGCCTATTAAAGAATCCATTGGAGTAGTAATATAGCATTTTGGACACTGAAACAAATTTGAGAAAATTATTGTGAAAAAAATGAGGCAGGATTTCTCTATTTTTTCATGGCTTTGTGCCCTGCAGGACATGGTATTCCCCTAAAATTGCAAGTCTAGCTAGAAAACTAGAAGATGTAAGAAAAGCAAAGATGGAACTCAGAGAATTTGGAACTTGGGAAAAAATAAAACCAAGGATGACAGTAAAAAGATGTAACAGAAAATGATAATGGGAAGAAGAGCAAGAAAACTTTGTTTCCCATTTGCTCAGAATTTCCCTTTCTCAGAAATGCAATTCAGAATACAACTGAGAAGAGAGAGCAAATACTTCAGAAAAAGAATGATTATTTTACAGTCTCCTTTCTTCTTTTTCTATCCCTCGCCTCATCCAGTTAAATATTTTGAGATGGACTATGTACCCTCCATCCCCAAATTGTCTTATATTTATTTTGTATGTATCTTATATACATGAATATATTTATTTATATATGTAATTATATATTTATATACATGTATACATTACATACATTTATATATGTTGTGTCTTCTGTTAGGATGTAAAGTCCTTAAGGAGAGAGATATCCTTTCATAGATATCTAAATGGTAAAGTGACAGGATAGACAGACAGGCAAAGAAACTCAGAGACACAGATAGAAGTAAAGGCAGAGAAACGGAGAGATGAGAAGAGATAGAGGGGGAGGAAGAGAACAGTAAGGAGAGAAAAAGGGAAGAAGAAGGGGGAGAAAGAAGGAGATGAAGAGAGAGAAGAAAGAGAAAAAGAAGAGAAAGAGAGACAGAAGAAAAAAAAGGAAGAAAGCAGGGAAGAGAGGGAAAGGGAAGAAGAAGGGAAATGAAGAGAGAGGAATAGAGAGAAAGAGAAAGAAAAAAGGGAAAGAGGGGAAAAGGAGAAAAATAGAAATTATAGATGAGAGGGAAAGGGAATAAGAGGAAGGAAAAGAACAGAGGTGAAGAGAAAAAGGAGAGAAAAGAAGAGAAGGGTGAGGAAGAGGAGAGAGGGAGAGAAAGGGAGACAGAGAAAGAACTAAACCTGGAGTCAGGATAACTTAAGTTTAAATCTTGTCTCAGATACTTCCTACCTGCATAACCATATACAAATTATTTTATATCTCTTAGCTGTGGTTTCCTTATCAGTGAAGTGGGGATAATATTAGCATCTACATCAGAGGATTGGTGTAAAAATCAAATTACATGTCTCTGTGTACATATGTGTGCATATGAATGCAAATTTAGACATGTGTATATGTACATATATATAACATGCATACACGGATACATGTATATAAAAAACTTTGTAAACTTTAGAATGTGATATAAGCATTTGCTACGACTATTATTTTGTCTTTGTACTCTAAGTACCTTGCACAACCCTGGCACCTAATAGGTATTAATAAATGTTTTTAGATTGATTGTGACCTTTTATGGCTGATCTTTCAAACAGATTTCCCTTAGAACAGAAGGTATTGAGAGGAATTAAGAGGATAAAGATAGAAATATCAGATTCCTTTTTTTTTTTTTTTTTTTTTTTTTTTTCTCTTCTTGGAACTGGGCCCTTTGAATTACAATCTTTCCATGCAGTTCTCCGGGAGATTTTTTCCCCCTGGGGCTATGCAGCTGCATGCCTGAAGTTTCTTCTAGTCTCTTGATCTAGGTGTCTATACAGCCTGTCAGGACTTTTGGAAAGAGCCTTTTATATTTTTCTATATATTCCCTCTTTCAGTATGGCTATTTGGTATGTGACTGAAGGTTAGAATGTTTATTTTAGAATTAAAATTCCTTATGCAAAGAATTTTCTTGGTAGAATGGCATAGTTTCTTTTGAGCTAAAATTTTCTAAAGTAATCCAGGTGCTTTATCTTGGCAGGGGTTCCCAGTACTCACAACCTTGTTTCACGTAGGTGGTTTCCCAGAGTGAATGGACAATGGGCTGGTCTGTTACCAGCTTTAACACTGAAGAGAGTAAAAATGAACATTAGGGCACCAGAAAAGGAGAGAAGGCACTATTTTTAAAAATAGTTTAAATATAAAACTTTAGTACAAAATAGCAAAAGAAAAAAAATGCCATGTGCATAGGAGGACGTGAGAGGATTCATAATATAAAACAATAAATTTCTATTTCAAGAAAGCCTATATAATAAATATTATACACTATGTGCAGAGCTGTCCATCTTTGCTTCCTCAGAGGTTTTCTCTTTTTTTCTTCTGCTATGCACTTTCTATTTTATTCTTTTTTCTTCCTTTTTTCCCTGCCCCTTCTAGAAGACTACAATTAATCATGGATATATTTATATAGAAGACACCGGGTTTTACCTTGTTAAAAGGTTGGCTTTTAAAATCAAATACTTTCAGTAAAAAAAACAAAGACAAAAATAATTATCCAAAATTCTAATACCATATTTAAAGGATACTTCATTTTGTTCATTGAAATGCCCATTGTTATTCAATTATGACATGTCTTAGCATAGAGATAGAGACTTGACCTGTGATTTCATTTGCATTAGGCGAGCTCCTAGTTTAGGAAGAGAAAAGAAAAAAAGGGAAGAGATTAAGCATTTATACAGAGTCTACTATGTGCCAGACATTGTGCCATGTGTTTTTTTTTTTTTTTTACTAACATTACTTTATTTGATCCTCATAAAAACCTTGTAAGATAGAGGCTATTATTAGCCTCATTTAAAGTTGAGGAAACTGAGGCAAACAGAGGTAATATTACTTGCCCAGAATCTCACAGTTGCTAAGTGTCTAAAGCTGGATTTGACTCCCAGCCCAGTGCTTTATCCACTGTACACCAATTATGGATTTCAACCCAATGCCAATTATAGCCTGATCTAGGTACCTCCCTTAGGGTCTGGGGCCTTCTTAGTTTGGAACATTTAGCCCCTCATGTACCTTTCTTACTTTGTAGTACTCATTTGCTTCTCTAGCCTTTGAATCTTGGAACATCCATCTATCTCTTAGGCCTTGGCACCCTGGAATATCTCTCTGCCATGTTGGTCCCTGGTGAGTTCCTTCCAGGTGCCTTCCCTTCTTCAAGAACAAAGCACAAGAACCACTAATAATATTCTTGAAATCTTACCTGCTAAATCAAAGGCCCCAGTCTTAGACTTTGAAAGTAGAAATCCTACCCTTGTTCTTCATCTAACTCCCCAGGGTGTTATTCTCAATAGATTTTTTAACTGACAATTTTATTTTCAACCTGTACTGTTCTGGTGGCGAAGCAATCAGTAAAATATTATAAATATATTATCTCTCACTTCTCTACTTCCCACTCCATTGGGAAAAAAGGAAAAAAATCTTTTGTAACAGTTCCCATAGTCCAATTTATCTTTACTAAGGTGTTTTTGGGGGCTTCACAAAAAACTCCAATATCTTTCATAAAGACTGACAGCCATAAATAACAAGGTGATAGAAAATAGAACATGGGATAGCTTCCAAATATGCTCATGAAGAAGGCCTAGACTACTAGTTAATATTCTAGTAGTAGACATCTGGTTAATCCTCTGGTACAATTTATCTTTCCTCACTTAACACACTAGTGTCACTAAGCAAAAAAGTAATGACCCCCCTCCATCCTAGTTGCTGGCAGGGTTCAGCTAGAGAACAATGGCAAGGTATACCAGCTGTTGTTGCTGCCTCTCCTCCCCAAAGTGAAGGTGCCAAATTAAAGCAAGTTTATTCTAGTTTTTTTTTTTTTAAAGTATATGTCCTAAAACTATTTGCTCCTTTGAAATGTATTAACTTTCCTTGGCCGTTCTCTGTTTCCTTGAGAGCATTCATTCCCGTAACCTCTGAGAGAAGACATATCTTAGGCAGGCAGGGCAAGTCTTTGACTAGAGCCAAATAGTGAATCAAAGGTAATCTTAATTTACTGCAACATGAAGAAACAGGTCAGCAAAGCCTATTCACTAGGAGGTCCCCCTGTTAATTACTCTGACTGCTTTCAGGGAGTTGGCACTATTTCCTACTTTGATATCACATTAATTAAGTTAGTCTACTAATCAATAGCCTCAAAGAAATGGCATCCAGGATAAGCCTACTAGAAACTTCGAGCTTTTCTAAGCTACAAACCCGTTTGCCTGAGGAGATGTTTTTTTATCTGTTTTCAAGCTAGCTAAGAAGGGAGAGGGAGGGAAAAAAAAGAATATTTCAGGGACAGAAAGAGGCCACATCCAACCCAATGTTCTGGCTCATTTTCGAGTACATTTTATTTAATCCCACTTTCCTGAATTTTTCACCAGACTCCTCATAGCCTTTTGGAAAGGGCGGTGTGATTATATAACCAGGACCGCGCCTAAAAACAATCCTTTTTAACTCCTGGAATTCCAAAGAGTTTTGCTTTTCCCTGCCTATAGTTTGAGTCTTTCCCTAAGCAATCATGGAGGCCAAAGTATGGAGTCAAATTGTATGCAAAGGCATGAAATTTTTTGTAAGAACCATTTTTAACTTCTCTTTTTGTATATGTTCAATCGCTCCAAATCAAAGCATATTTAATCCAATAATTTTGTGGACTCAGAACTTAATTATTTCACAAACTTCAAAAACTTCTTGGAACAAATCATAACTCAAGCTCATTCTAGTAGAAGTTCTTAATCTAGAATCTATGTGTTTAATATTCTGATTGTATTTCAGATTTATCAGTTTCCATTGTAATACTATGTACTTTATTTTATGCAGT
The DNA here is from genome assembly GCF_902635505.1 of Sarcophilus harrisii. Classification (NCBI taxonomy): domain Eukaryota; kingdom Metazoa; phylum Chordata; class Mammalia; order Dasyuromorphia; family Dasyuridae; genus Sarcophilus; species Sarcophilus harrisii. The sequence continues at coordinate 158,461,962 of NC_045426.1, read as the reverse complement.
TATGAAACATTATTTTAAGAAGGAGCCCATAGGCTTCACTAGACTGCCAAAGGTGTCCATAATACACAAAAAAATCAAGAACCTCTACTATAGGGTGACCTCTACTATACATAGGGAAAAGAATTTGGGAAAAGGTGTCTTCCATATTATGGTATTGTGGTGTAGTCAAGTATGGAGACCTAGTCTCCAAGAAGGAGATCTGGATTGAAGTCCCATGTCTGACATATAGTGACTATTTGACCCTGCAGCAAGTCCTGTGCTCTTGCAGTGCCCCTGTAAGATGGCAAATTGTGGTGTCTAAGCTGATATGTAGTGATAAAAATGGCTTCTGCCCTGGGAATTTCTTATAAATAGAGAGTCACAATCTAAAAACAAAACACAAACAAAATTCCAAAAGTTACACACAATGAACTTCATAGTCCCCAAAGGAAGTCTACAAGCACTTTCATTCACTATAATTTCTTTATACAGTAACCCCTTCTTTAAGTGAGCCATCTTTCTTCCTCACATTAAGTCCTCTTTCTAGCCCTCTCTTCTCCCTTTTTATTTTATTTTATTAAAGTTTTTTATTTTCAAAACATATACCTAGATAATTTTTCAACAGTGACCCTTGCAAAACCTTATGTTCCAATTTTTCTCCCCCTTCTCCCCATCCTCTGCCCTAGATAGCAAATAATCCAATGTATATTAAATGTAAAAATATATGTTAAATCTAATATATGCACACATATTTATGCAATTATCTTGCTGCACAAGAAAAATCAGATCAAAAAGGAAAAAATAAGAAAAAATAAAATGAAAGCAAACAACAAAAAAGTGAAAATACTATGCTGTGATCCACATTCTGTTCCCACAGTCCTCTCTCTGGGTGCAGATAGCTCTCTTCATCACAAGATCATTGGAATTGGCCTGAATCATCTCATTGTTGAGAAGAGCTATGTCCATCAGACTTGCTCATCTATAATTTCACTGTTGCCATGAACAATGATCTCCTGGTTCTGCTCATTTCACTCAGTATCAGTTCATGTAAGTCTCTCTAGATTTCTCTGAAATCATCCTGCTGGTCATTTCTTATAGAACAATAATATTCCATAACATTTATTTACTATAACTTATTCAGCCATTCTCCAACTGATAGGCATCCACTCAGTTTCCAATTTCTTGCCACTACAAAAAGGGCTGCCACAAACACTTTTACACATGTGAGTCCCTTTCCCTCCTTTAAGATCTCCCTGGGATAAAAGTCCTGTAGAAACACTGCTGGATCACAGGGTATTCATTTTGATTGCTCTTTGGGCACAGTTCCAAATTGCTCTCCATCTTCTCCCCTTTTTCTATAATCTATGTGGTTATCATAATAAAGTCTGAAATCCTGAATTTAGGCCTAGATTGCTCACTTAAGATAGAATGAATTTCCAAATCAAGATGTATGATAGAAGTGGACTCAACTGAGAGATATTTCTACAAGACATTTGTCAGTGTGCTTTCACAATATACAGGAAGGTTTTCTCCTATAGCACGATGTGCTTAGAAAGAACCAGCTAGCATACACAAATAATACCACATTTATCCCCATGACAATCACAGTACTGACACATATACTATATATCACCCAGCTATAAAGAGATCTTGAAGTGCAATCAATTCCTGATCTAAGAAGCCATGTGCTATACACATATATGCTTAGCCAAATTACATGGAATAAGTAGACTATCAGCTAATATATATGTTATACAAATATGCTTAGCCAAATTACACGGAATAAGTAGACTATCAGCATAGCTGCTATAATGGTGATGATTACTGGGGAGATATTCCTTTGTATGACACATGGAGCAGAAATAAGTTGTAGGAAAAATGGGGCCTGAGTCACAGAGTAAAGTTTTCCATATATTGTTGATTGCTCTTTTCATCGTAAAAATATATTTCCTATACAAATATATGTGTACACACACACACACACACACACACACATACACACTGAATGATGGGACCATATTGCAGAAGTGAGAAGTAGTAGATTGTCAGAAGAGATTCAGGCTGTGATGCTTCCTACAGGTGAAATATTTTAAGTAATTCTTATGTTTTTGTTTCATCATTTTTGACACTGTTGTTAAAGTATATAGTCAGAAAAATTACTATTTTTAAACTTAGGAGATTAGAGGGTTTTATAGAGAGAGGAAAATGAATAACTGCTTATGAGAAATGAGGCTTCTCTAGTTTATTAAATAAGCAATATTTAATCAATTGTGTTAGGGACTCAGAACTGATTAATTAATTAATGAGAAAGGTTGCAATATTAATTTCTAATGAGAAGATATCTAAATATATCCCATTGGATCCCTTCAACTCAGGATGATGAAAATGAATTGAGAAAATGAACTACTAATAAGTAGAAAGAGGGATGATTATCTCACCTAAATTAAGATGTAAGTACTGATTAAGCTTAAGAACATATTATTCTTAAATGTTGTCTCTCTCCATAAAATTTAAGCTCCTTGAAAGCAATACTTCTAAAAAAAAATTAAATCTTCAGCACTTAGTACAGTATATGGCAAATATTGAATGTTTAACAAATGTTTCTTGATTAATTATTTCACTGATATATTAAAAAGGTACATATATCCTAACAGAAATAGATCATTGCCTTTATACTTAATAAATCATGATATTTATTTCACCCATAAATTATTCAAAGATTTTTGTTTAAATTCATCTGGCAAATTTGTATGCCCTATTGTGTTAATTGGCTGTTCTTGTAAACTTAATGAGATGTTGAATTTTTTTTTAAATTACGAATGGATTAAAAACCCACTATAACTCTTTATTTATAATATTTCAAATAGGCTAGAAGATTCTTTTTTTCAAGTCTTTTTAGTTAGGCAAATATCAGAGTACACTCAGATGAATATTTATGCTGTTTTCACCATCCCAAAGTGGAAAAAAGGAATGCCTAGGAAAAGAGAATGATCAACATTGTGAGGTTTGAGAAAAGGTTAAGTGATTTTTCCATTAAGACAAATGCAGGTAATTTTGGAGAGCAGTTTCAGGTGAATTAATTAAGGGGTTACTAACAGGTTGAGAACTTTGGAAACTAGAAGTGTTTATAGAATAATACAAAAAAGAGATTTAGAGTTACAAAAGAACTTTTGGACAACTCATCAAGTTCCTTCATTTAATTCATTACACATGGGGAGGCTGAGGTCCAAGTTAAAGAACTTCTTTATGATCTCTAAAATGACTCAAACCCAGGTCTTCTTATTTTCAAAGGAAGTGGTCATTACACTATGCCACACTTCCTCTCTTTATTCTAGTATTTTTGATAGAAATAAAGTATATTAGGAGAGAAAAAAATTATATGAGATTTGCATATAATTGACAACCTAAACATGTTTGTTCATCTTTTGCAGTATATTTTGAACCACTAAAAATGAAAAGAGGAAACAGAATTCTTACAAGTGATTGCCTTGGAGATCAGACTATACCATCAACGGGTACCTGCTATAGCCATAAGATGCTGTGGAGGGGGGAGTATGCTAGAGTAGATGGGGATTTTCCCAACAGCAACTACACAGTTGCCACATGTCCATCTTGCACCCTGAGGGACTGACATCTATCACAGAAGGGAAGAGGTTTGAAGCTCCCAGACCCAATGAAGACTAGCTGTCATTGGGAAGAAGGGGCAGCTTTGTGAGACTATCTCCATGGTTGTTTATAACAGCAAATGAGGGATGTAGCACATATTTCTGGCATCCTCTTGGTTATATCTCTTTAGGTTTTATCACAGCTTTTTGTGAGGGAGATGTTATTATGTTATTCCATGTTATTATGATATTCCACTGGGAATAGTCACCCTATTTTGGAGACTCCAGATCTACTCCAAACATTTCATTTACATATAAAGAAACTGAGTCCCAAAGTTGGTAAGTGTCCTAAGTTGTTTAATTTACTACTTTACTAATAAAGTCTTCTAACTATTTGAATTCAGATCCTTTGAGTCTAGAATCAGAGCCTTTTCTTCACTCTACCATATTGCCTGTAGTGGCTGTGCTCTTCATTTTATGTCTCTTTATGTGTTTAATAATTCTGATATATCCAGCTAGTTTTCTAAGCATTTCTTATAGTGAATTGTAGATCTATAGTAGGTCTAGAGTCTACTTTCTTCTTGTGAACCTGTGGAAAGACTCCAAATGTAGCTGAAGTACTGGATTTGTGTGGTCGTTATTGAGAGTAACAATTTCCAATCTTATGTAGACATGTGAAGAAAATGGAAAGCAAATAGCTAGAAAAATGGATCGCAAAATCTTGTTTAAAAGAATCAGAATTATTTTACTTGAGAAAGAAAGCCAAGGATAACTTATTAATGATAATTATTATGTGGATAATGACCCATGCTTCTACAATTCTAAGACATGACCCAGATGATGAGGATTTTAATCAAAGGCTTTCAGTTAGCTATCAATAAGAATTTCTTTGCAGTGAAGAATAATAATAAATTGTCACGATTCAGTGGAAAGAGCAGTGGACTTGATTTTTAAGTTTTGCTTGCCTATTATTAGCTGCAGGATTTTCAGAAATCACAAGAATTATATTAATTTATTTCAACTGTAAAAATGAGATAATAAGTACTTATACTTAATATTTATACTATATATTTCCCAGGTTTGTCCTAAGGATCAGAAAGCGAAAATAGCATAGTGGATAGAGAGCTAGACTTGGATCCAGGAAGACTTAGGTTCACTATACCTAAGTTTTCTGATATTGATTCTGGTCCCACAAAATGCAAAGAAATTGGTAGGAACCAAAGCAAGAACCTTCTTAATTTCACTGTGCATTGATGTTGAGCCAGACATAGTCTGGTTATTCCATTACTCTTCTGTTTACTCTTGGACCTTTATTCTGATAGCATCCATGTGAAAGTTAGAAAAATACAGAGATTTACTTGACCCTTGCACAAGAATGGCAGTTGTGGCTGGGAAGTCATTCAATCTTTGTTCTTAATTGCTTATTGAATCAATAGCATCTTGCTACATTACTTCTGACTGTGTCCTCAAATCTGATTCTTGGTCAATAGCAAAAAAGGCCCAATGTACACCAAAATATTTATAGTAATACTTTGTGTGGTAACCAAGGACTAGCAGCCAAAGTACAGGAACATAAGAAAATACCACTATACTCTAAGAAATGGTGACAAAGAAAAGTGGAAAGATATATGAACTAATGCCAATGAAAGTTAGGAAAGTAATATACCCAATGGAAATATTAGTATATAGGAAGAAAAACTAGAAAAATATTGAACCTGCATGGTATGAAATTATAGTGATCCAGTACTGAAGTAAGAGATTTAAGAAGCTACCTCCCTCTTTTTTTCACAGAGGAAAATCCTGGTTATATAACATTGCAAATAATGTTGGACTGGATAGATTAATTGGTTAGTTTTGCCAAATGTGTCATTTTTTTCTTTCCTTTTTAAATCTGGGATGAGTCTTGAGAGGGAGGAGAGGAGAAGAAACATTGGTAAATAAAGGTGATTTTTAAAATTAAAGCTTTTTAATTTTCAAAAGATATGCACTGATAATTTTTCAACATTAACCCCTGCAAAACCTTGTGTTCCTATCTTTCCCCCTCTTTCCTATACTCTCTCCTCTACATAGCAAGTAATCTAACATATATTAAACATAATAAAAATATATGTTAAATCCAATATATGCATACGTATTTATACAATTATCTTGCTGCACAAGAAAAATCAGATCAAAAAGGGAAAACATGATAAAAAATAAAATGCAAGCAAACAACAACAAAAATAATGAAAATACCATGTTGTGATCTACACTCAATTTCCACAGTTCTCTTTTTGGGTGTAGATGTCTCTCTTCATCACAAGATCATTGGAATTGGCCTGAATCATCTCATTGTTGAGAAGAGTCACATCCATCAGAACCGATGGAAAATATAATATTGATGTTGCTGTGTACAATGATCTCCTGGTTCTGCTCATTTCACTCAGCATCAGTTCATGTAAGTCCCTCCAGGCCTCTCTGAAATCATCCTGCTGATCATTTTTATAGAACAATAATATTCCATAACATTCATCTACCATAACTTATTTAGCCATTCTCCAACTGATGGGCATCCACTTAATTTCCAGTTTGTTGCCACTACACAAAGGGCTGCCACAAACATTTTTTGTACTTGTGGATCCCTTTCCCTCAATAAAAATGATTTAAAAAATAAATTTTTAAACTATGATTTATTCATTTTTAACAATTTTTTTAAAATTGAGTTACAAATTCTTATTGTCTCTAGCCTCTCCCCCACCCATTGTGAAAGCAAGCAATATGATAACTTTCTCTTTTGAAATCTTTCTCCTAGTATTGACATTTGCTCACTTCTTGACCCTGGGCATTTCATTTAACTTCTGCTTGCCTCAATTTACTAAACTGTAAAATGGGGATAATAATAGTGCCACCACTAAGGGTTGTTATGAGGATGAAATGAGGAAATATTTGCAAAGTATTTAGAACGGTGCCTGTTAATACTGAACTCCCTTCCAGCTGCCCCCATCCTCCATTTCCCTTCTCAGTATATATTGGGTGCTCTTGCTATTGCCTGCTCTTTAGTGATGATAGTCTTAGAGTACATTAAAATATGGTTATAATCTTTTATTTATTCCCCAAATATTTATCAAATTTCCACTAAGAATAATCCATACACTCACTTTAGGACTTCACTTATGTCTTCCTCTGATGTCTCATCATGATTCAAGAAGTTACCTAGGTCAAATAATAATGTCAGGTGTCAAAGGTCCCTATTAAGGAAAGACTCAGAATTGGACTTTGGCTCAAGTACTAGCCAAGTTCAATGTAGTCATGCTCAATATCAAGATAGGAGTGATAAATGATCCCTTATGTCAGTTAATCTTTCTCTTCCCTAACTCTTAATCTCATAATAGGGCTTTTCAACATACCTATTGATACTTCCTCAAAAACCCTTAACTCACATATTCCCCTGATATTTGCTTCCACTTCCCCTTTCAGATATATACAGCGACACACAAGGATCAAAGCCTTGATTTTGTCATCAACCATAAAGGCACCAATTTGATGTTCATGAATTTAAAATTCTTTTTTTCTGCTCTCAACCTGTCATCATTTTACCTTCCCTTTGCTTTGCAACCCAAAACTCTCTTCATCCTACAATTTCTCCACTTCTCCATCCCTTACATTCTCCTCCCATCATCTTGACCCCCTAAGCAAATTATTTCAACTTCCCACTGTCATCTTCTCTTTTGCCTCCTTGTCCTGTTAATGAGTTTGCCCTGCCAAACTCAGCCTTGGATGATTTTCAAAATCCACTGCCTTTGGTTCTATTCACTTGTTGCTAAATGAAGTTGGGTAAAATTACAAAATCATGCTGACTCAGTCTACCACAAATTGGAGTTACATAATCTCAACTGGGTCCTTAGTGAAGGAAGGAAATCCATTTACACCTCTAATTGATTCACTCTTGCACTTATAGAAGTTTTTCTGAACTTTTTTTTATCCCTCTTCAAATCTATGATTCCCTCTCTTCCCACTCTCAGCAAAAACACTTTTCTTCATATTTTACTGAAAAACTTAAAGTCATTTACTGGAAGCCCCTTCTTCTCCCTTCCTCTATCTCACATCATTTAGATGCTTTTTGCCACTATCTTATCTTTCATTCCAGGAAGGTGATTCTTATCCTTTCCTAAATTAAAGACCTTTATCTGCCCAAGTGATTCCATTCCACCCCATTTTCTCCAGAACACTGCCCTCTCTGTCATCTCCACTCTCTCACTAATACTAAATCTTTTCCACTCTACTGGCGGCTTCCCTACTATCTACAAGAATCTGATGTTTCTCCATTTGCAAAAAAAACCCTCTCATTGTTCTATTAATATGCAATACACATCATCCCATTTCTCTTTCTCCCTTTCCCTTCATCCTTGAGAATACTAACTACATTTTGGTGCTTCCACATCCTTTTCTCTCACTTTCTACTTAACTCATGGGCATCATTTATCTGAAACGGCTCTCTCCAAAGTTGCCATGATCTCTTAACTGAGAAATTAATAGCTTTTTTTTCTCAGTCCTCAATCTTCTTGACTTCTCTGCAAGCGATATTTTTGATCACCTCCTCCTAATACTCTCCTCTTTTAGGTTTTTGTGACAACACTCTTTCCTAAGTTTCTTTCTACATGCTGAAGAATTTTTTAAGTCTCTTTTGACGAATTTTCAGCTAGGTTATACTAACAGGAAGTGTTACATAGTACTTTTTCCCTCTCCTCCCCTCCCCTCTCTAACCCTTCCCTCTCCTCCCCTTCCCTTCTCTCCATCTCCCCTCCCTTCCCCTCCTTTCCCTCCCTCTCCCCTCCCCTCTTCTGTCCTCCTCTCCCCTTCCACTCCTTCCCTTCCCTCTTCTCTCTTCCCCTTCCCTTCCCTTCATGGCCCCTCTCTTCCCTTTCCCTCCCCTCCTTCCCCTTCCCTCTCTTATCCCTCCTTCCCCTTCCCTTCCCTCCCTTCCTCTCCCCTCCCTTCCTTCCCTCTCTTCTCCCTTCCTCTCCTCTCCTACCCTCTCTTCTCCCCTCCTCTCCCCTCTTCCCCTCTCTTCTCCCCTCCTTTCTTCTTCTCTCTTCTCTCCTGTTCCCTCCTCTCCTCTCCTCTTCTCTCCTCTCCTCTCTTCTTGTTTCCTCTCCACCTGTTTTCTTTCCTCTTCACTCATAGACAGATTAAAAAACACACACACATTTGGTGATCTCATCAACTCTTACAAATTCAATTGTCTCTTTATACAGCTCTATTCAGTTTCTTACCATACAAACTCCCATCTTGCTTATTAAATACTTTAAACTAAATATCTCATAGATATCTTAAATTCAAAATGTCTAAAACTGATTTTATTATCTTTCCCTACAAACTTTCTCCCTCCCATTCCGAACTTCCCTACTATTGTTGAGAATACCACTATGTTCCCAGTCACCCAGATTTGAAACCTAGACGTCAATCTCCATTCCACACTCTCTCTCACCCTTCATATCCAATCTGTCACCATCTGCTTTACCGGTTTTACTTTTGTAACATTTCTCATATATTTCCTCTTCTCTCCTCTGACCCTATCAACATGCTGACCCATGTGCAGACCCTTAAGATAGCAAGCTTATGGGTTTAACGGCCTCAATTCTCTCTTCACCCCAGCTTCACCTTCATTTAGCTGTCAAGTTAATCTGCCTCAAGTTCAGGTCTAACCAAATTATCTTCCAATAAGTCTAACACTCTCAGTTTAGAGATGAGAAAACTGAAGCCCAAGAAATCTAGTTTGGATCATGCAAAGCTATGCCCTACATGGAATTTGAAACCACATCCTGTGACTCCAAAATCAGTGCTGTTTCTATTACCTCTTATTCTCTGGGTAGCTACATGACATAGTAGATAAAGAGCCAGCCCTGTAGGCAGGAAGATATTTAAATTTGACCTCAGACACTTGTTAGGTATATGATTTTGAACAAATCACTTAACTCTGTTTGCCTCAGTTTCTTCATCTGTAAAATTAGTTAAAGAAGGAATGGGGAAGTATTCCAGTATCTTTCCCAAGAAAACCCAATTAGGGTTATGAAGAGTTAGATGTGACTAATCAACTAAACAATAATAACAAAATTTCCTGATGGAACACCAGCCTTATATACTAAATCTGTAAACCTATAATCATAGAATAGTAACACTAGAATGGATCTTAATGAAAATCTAGTCCACTTTTTCATTTCACAGTGGGGAAAACTTGAACCCAGAGAGATTGTAACTCACAACTCTGAGATTCTATGATTTCTGAAAGCTTGCATGTAGTTTATCCAAAGGTGATACAATAACTCCTCAAGGTCACTAACATTTTATTCTAATTTATATGGTGAGTTATAAAACTGAAACTTATGAATTCTCTGAAGTAGAAAATGGTTTCTGCTCAAACACAAAACCTACTCTCCCCACTGCTCCAAAATGAAGATATGAAATATCAATTAGTGTTAAAAATCATTGGACTGGATTTTAAAGGTTTCATGCCATGAAATGAATGGTCTATCAAGAATTTTCATTTTCTTTCTCCTTTTGCCTCTCAACCATTTTCTCCCCTGCACATTTTTCATTTATGTAATCAATGTTTTCTCCTTTTAAGACCTCTCATCTAGTTTTCCTACCTCTTCATATAGGTTGACTTAAATTGCATCCAGATACTTGTGCATGCAGCAATGGCACTGATGTATTGTAAAGTAAAATCCTTCAGGGAGTCATTGTTTAAACTTGAATATGTGACTTGGAAAAAAATTACTATATGAAGATTTATGCCAGGACAAACAATTTCCTTTTCCTGTAGGATAAATCAATGCTATCTGGCCAGTAGGCATGCACACACACACACACACACACACACACACACAGGCAGCATCTCATAAACCTAGTCAATTGAATTTATAGGTTATAATGACATTGCTATTTAGGAAATCAGCATATTAGTACACTGATGTCGTTAAGCAAAAAAAGCAAATCATTGACTTTTTTTAAGCCCCTAGGGTAACTGGGATATTGCTGTAGAAAGCCTTTTAGGATGTAAATATTCCCATCAATGTTCTCATTTATACATGCCATAAAGTGTGTTTGGAATTGCCCAGATGACAAGAAGGAAAAGGACAAGAAGTGCTGAGTCAGAGCTTTCCTCAAGGACAAGGCAACAGGAAAGAAAAATGATTCAGCTCAGGATTGGGTGTCCTTGACAGAGCTAAGTGAAGTTTCTGTCTTTTGTAGCCAAACAAAGTTTCTTTCAGTTTTTCTTTTTAAAGGGAGGCTGAATATCATAATCCTTGAACACTGCTTGTTGTATAATAAAGGCAGTCTGTTCTACACATTTTCATACTCACCAGAGAAATGGAAATGTGGGTACATCTTAATTATTCCAAAGCATGGCACACCAGATGGACACTAAGAGCGGTCTCTATCCATTAGGTAAACAATACTTTCCAATTTCTTTGTTACTCCTGAGGTGACAGAATGGAGGGTGCAGAAGCCTTGAAAATAAATGTTTTAATTCTTTTCCTTTAGATTTTGAATTGTCACAAAAATGGCTCAGTATAAAAGGAACCCAGGTTAACAAAAATTGACTACAGGGGGTCTGGCATCACATTTCCCCTTTTGTTTAATGATAGCAAAAACGGAGCTTTTGAAACTTGAGAAACTAAAGTGAAAGAGACAACAACTTTTGCAATGCAAGAAAAGCATAAATGTCTGTCTTTATTCAAAGAGCATTGTATTATTTCTGCACTTTCCTAACCCCTACCCCACACCAACCCAAGTAATATTCATACCATCATAGATCTAGAGGCAAAATGGCCTTCAGAAGCCATCTGCAAGAGATAGAGAGAAAGACAGAGGGAGAGAAACAGAGAGAGAGACAGAGAGACAAATATACACAGAGACAGAGAAAGAGACAGACAAAGAGAGAAAGAGACAGAGGGAAAGAGAGAGAGACAGAGAAAGTGAGACAGACACAGTGACTGAGAGAGCAATAGAGAGATAGAGAGAGGGAATGAGGAAGAAAGAGACAGAAAGAGAGGCAGACAGAGTGAGTTACAGAGAGCAACAGAGAGACAGAGACAGACAGAGAGAGGGAATGAGAAAAAGAGAGACATAGAGGCACAGGGATAGAGGGACAGAGAAAGAGAGTGACAAAGATGCAGAAAGATAGCAACAGAGAGGCAGAGACAGAGGGAAAGAGAAACACAGAAAATCAGAGAGATAGAGACACGGAGAGAGGGAGATAGAGAAAGATACACCACAAAAAAGAGAAACTAAGATAGAAAGAGACAAAGAGACAGTGACAACTTAAAAATTTGAGTTTAGGAGCTCAGAGAATTGGAGATAGGAGGAACCTTAAAGATTATTTATTCCAAATCCTTTATTTTACAAGTGAAGAAACTGAGACCTACAATGAAATATCTTGCTTAAATTTCACAAGAAATAGAGCAGAGTTGGAATGCAGACTTAGGTCCTCTAACATAGTCCAGTACAAAGTTTGAAACACTTCATTACTCTGTGATTATTTAAAGGCACTTAAGATAGGCAAAAAGAACTAAAATTGTTGTTTGTCCTTCATTTTCAGAAGATTCATGACATCATGATTTTGGGGTCAGGATGGGTAATATTTTGATGCCTGTATAAATTGGGTTTAAGTGAGGCAGTTTCACAAAGTCATCAGCCTCAGTGTCTCTTCCAGTCACCAAAGTCCACTTGCAGGACAAAGTCAACATGATTGGTGATGGCTCAGGATCTAGTGATTGACATTGGCATCTGAGATCTGACCAAACTCTAAGTACTCCACAGCACCTGTTTCAGCTACTTTCATGATCATTGGAAGAAATTATTCTCATCTGTTCCTTCCAGTGGGAGGAGTCTTTACATGCTTGGGGTAGAGGTCCCCTTAATTCACTGATAGATATGAGGCTCTTGTTAACCCTCACCATGTTTTATTTTTCTGCCAAGATAGTTTTACTGGGTGTGGCTGGTGGGTATGCTACAGCTTCTTTGATGCACAGGTGAGAATTGGGTGATTGGTGGACACCAAAGATGGATGAAAAGTTTTGAAAGGGCTCAGCAGTCCTCATGCCAGAGGAGTTAGTCCTCCTTGAACATCCATCCCATACACTTGAAGGTGTATGGACAAGACTAATGACTTCAAAGGCCATATCCTCATTATATTTTTTATCTAAAAAGATGGGATGGAATAATCAGTGATTATTTATATTTCTTCCCTGCTCCTGACCCCTACCTCAAGAGAACCTCCTTTTTCTGGAGCTCAGAACCTATCCCTAGTTCAGAGCTCTGATTTTAGGTCTGCAGGATACTGTGCTAAAATAACAATTCACTATGACCCATTTACTTCTTAATTCCCAGCCTCACTATAGTGTGATTGAGGGTTAATTATTTTATTCCCCTTGACACTGAGCATTTTTGAGTTCCTTGTGACAAAGTGCTATTTAAATTAAAGTGGGGACACAAATACCAGCTTGTCTCTCCCACTGGAGGCACTTAGCCCCAGTGACATTAGTGAGACTACATTTGAGACTTGATAATGAAATTCTCTGAAAAATATTCCTCCATTATGAAGAAAAGGCCAATAACCTTGCTTTTTCAGAAATAGGGAGGGGGAATCAGATGCTTTTTATAATGAAGATATGTATATGTGCTTGCTTAAAAAATATTCAAAGAAAGAAAGTGGATTTTGTTTGCAAAGGAAAATGACAGGCTCTAAATGGTCAGAGTTGTGAAAAGCAGTGACAAGAATATTATTAAGTCTTGGTACCTTTTTTCCCTCTGCCACTTCCTTTTATGTGATTGGGATTATTTGTGGGGGATTCTTCCAGGACACCATAAATCAAAGGACAAAATGCATTGTCTCTTCTAGGAATCAACTGATAGGCAAGGTTTCCATGGTTATACTGAAAAGTATATTTAAATAAATAGCCAAATAATTGAGGGAAATAATATTTCTTGAGCATCTTCAATCATCTATTTGGTTTAATTTGGGAAGCCCAGACTAATATGATTTTAGACTTTAGGGGGAAAGGCATGATGTACTGGAACACATAATCAATCAATCAAAAAATCATTTATAAAGTCACTACAGTGTTACATATTGAAATATAAAAATCAAAATGAAAAATGGATAAAATGAAGCCAGAGGACTCTGTTCAGATCTAGACATCCCATTTTAAAAGAGAACATTGATAATCTGGAAAAAATTCAATGGGATGCAAACATTAGGAGAGGTTATACTACTTGAGAATTTTCTAAAGGAGACAGGAATGTTCAAGGTGGAAGAGAAAAGATCTGTGTAGAGTTTGCAGTTGGGGAATGGGACATAATGAGTTTCTCAAATATAGGAAGAGTTATCAGTAGAAAGAAGTATAATTGTTCTATTTGGACCAAATGGCCAAGCTAGGAACAATGTGCAGAAGTTATAAAGATGGAAATTTAGGTTTGACATGAGGGACAGCTAAGTGGCAATAGACAGAACACTACTTCTGAAATCAAGAGGACCTGAGTTCAAATCCAGCCTCCAACACTTATTAGGGGTGTGACTCTGGACAAGTCACTTACCCCTGATTACCTTAAGACAAGGGAGGTTTGACATAAATAAAACTTTCCTCAAAATTAAAACGCTCAAAAAATGAAATGGATTGCTAGGTGGATTCATCTCCAAAGATGGTTTTCAAACAGAGTCAAGGCAAAAAATTTTGAAAAATGTCATATGTGAATAGATATATCTTTTGAGGTTCCTTGCTAAGAGTGATTCTATGATTCTGATGGAAGGCAGGATTGGATTGTGAGCCTACAATTCTCTCTCCTGGAATCCAAGCCTTCACTATTAACAGCTTTGGAGACAGCTTCAATTCTAGCTTAGGTCACAGTGTCCAAAATGAACTTATTCATTCCTAAATTTCATATTTCTGCTTAAGATAGTATTTTAATTAATCAATTCAATCACACCTTGGATTCATCCTGAGGTTTTCCTTCTTCTCCTTCCAACTTTAGCCAAAAAGTTCTGAAATCTTATCAGCTTTACTTCTTACTTCTATACAATCTCACATATTCATTTTTGTCCACTAATATAGCTTTTACCCTAATTCATATCTTTATCACTTTTTACTTGAGTTACTGGAGATTACTGGACTCTCTGCCTTTAGTCTCTTCCTCTCTTAGAGTCATCCTCCACCCAGAAACAAAATTTATATATTTAAAACATAGGACTGATCCTTTCATCTTCCTATTCAAAAATCTTCAGTGATTCCTTAATACACCTAGGACAAAATATAAACTCTTAAATCTGGAATTTAAAATCTTCCACAATCTTCTCACTTCTTATTCCAGTTTTTTTTACATGACCTCCCCTTTCCATATTCTATAGATTTCTGTTCTCCATATATGACATTAAATGCCCTGCCTTCTCATCCTTGCCTCACAGAATCCCTAACTTTTTTTTTTTTAATGAAACTCAGGTGATAACTTCTGGAATGACTTTCCTGATTTCTCATATACTCTCTGTCTCTCTGTGTCTCCATCTCTCTGGGTCTCTCTGGATCTCTGTCTCTGTCTCTGTTTCTCTCTCTTTCTCTGTCTGTCTATCTGTCTATCTGTCTTTTTCTCTCTCTTTGTTTCTCTGTCTCTCTCTGTCTGTCTGTCTCTCCCTCCTCATAGGCTTTACCTAGGCACACTTTACATAAGAATGAGTACTAGGGGCAAGACTTGTGCTTTCATAAGCAGAGGTAATTTTGTAAATTCTGTGATGCTAAATTACTTTCCTAGAGTCACCCACCCAGAAATGGGACCTGAACTTAAACCTTTCTTGTACCAAAATCAGCTTTCAATCCACCATACTATGTGCCTTCTCAGCTTTATATATTTTGAAATTGTGAGGTCTCTATTTGTGTTTGTTGAAAGACTCATAGTTAAGTCTGAGACTTAATCAGTTGGTTCCCTTTGTACTTCTCCTTGAGGAAGCCATTAAAAAAAGAAAGAAAAAAAAATACATTGTACAGAATGCAATAAAAATCAGCTTTTCTTTATCTGGAGATAAAACATGTTATAAAAGAAAATGCCACAATTAAAGTTTAGAGAGAACAGGAAACTTTTAAGGGTGATATTTGTTGCCAGTTCAGCAGTGATGAGGCAGGAATTAGGGAGACAGTTCAGAGGGGATGTTTTCACCATGTTCTAGTAGCAACAGAAATCAGAGAAATTAAATAATTCTCTGCAAGGAGATCAAGTCTCAAATGTATCAGTGAGCTAGACAAGGATCCTAATCCTCTTAAATATATGTAATTTAAAGTAGCAGAGCTCTCCACTTGTAATTAGTTGACCACCCTTTTTTGAGTGGCTCAAAAGTTCTCTGACTTCCCCCATCCCATCTTGTTTCCACCTCCCATCATGTTTTAGCCTCTCCTTTTAGCAGAGAAAACTATATCTCACATCAGTCTTTTTGCTAATAAGGGACTATAATTCAATAAGTCTTTTTTTGAGTAGACTATAAAGTCTTTGAAAGCAGAGAGAGTTTGTTTTTTTTATCTTTGCATCTCTAATGTTTATCATGAGACTCTGAACACAATCAGTGTCTTCTGAATTAGAATTGAATTATTGTTGAAGGGAAGACTATATGAAACCACTAGGGTATAAAAAGTAAGAGAAAAAAGGACCAAAAAAAGTAAAATGGTAATTGAGTTAAAAATTCTCTAGGGAATTAAGCCTCTTTATTACCAGTTGGCTGAATAAAAAGTTTTAATATAACAAGTGAAATACATTAACATTTCATTCCATGACATTCTTATTTAATTATCCCATGTGCAAAACCAAGAGCAAAAATACTTCCCTATGATCTCAGCTATTTTATCTGTAAAAGAAAGGTCCCTTCTAGTTCTAAGGGTTTATGATTTTCTGATGTACTGCATATGATCCTGAAAACTTTACCATACTTCATTTGAGATTCTGTTACTGAAAACTAGGAAAGTAGCATTGGCTTTAGGGTAAGGCTACATTTGATGAAAAAGTTGGATGGATTTTTACCAAAGATTCACTGTGATGGAAATTCAAGTAGAAGACTAGGTATTTTTGAGCCTTAGGATCTGGAAATTGCCCTTTCTCCTCCTCACCATGTAAATCATTATCCCCTTCTTGCTTTGAACCTTTACTGTAACATATGACTAGACTTTACCAAGAAATAAATACCCATATGTCATGTGTTAGGAGTATGAGTCCTTTAAAAGCCAATATTGAGCACTGCATGGTTCTAAACCTTCTGATCCCTCTCCTTATTGAGCCTTGGGTGGCCACTACTTTTTTCCAGCTCTAGCCCCAGGCTTTGGTGATGATTCCAATTTGTACCAGTTGAAAGAAGAATTAAGAGTAATGGCAGAAAAAGAGATCTGAAATATTTTCTTACTCATAACCTTTTGACCTTCCCCACCCCATAGCCTCCAAGGTTGGATTACTCTGCCAACCAATAAGATAATGCCCAAGTACCCTCTAGGATCGCCTAATCCTCCCAAAACCAGAACACCAGAACATCCTTTGTAAATGGAATATTTTCTGCAAATGCAAATGCTTTAATTGGTTCAACTCTGCAAGATTGGATCTAATTTGGAGACTACCCACTGAACAATACACTACAGAACAGTACATTAGATTTAGGGTAGGTATAATTAAACTGCCATTCAGTTCCTCTATTGTCTCCTTTCCATCCCACCCTTACCACCCACAGAAGGATTGTATGTACTGACAAAGAAACAGCTGTAGGATATGCCTGTCCCCATCTGTGGACTTCACTTGCACTCAAGTGAAGTGAATTTGGCAAAGGAAAACAAGTTGCATAATTGAATTAGTATTTTTCTTCTCCCATTTACAGAAAACAATGGCTTAAAAATCTCCACCAGGTTTTTTTCCCAAATGAACACTTCTACAAAGAGATTTCAAGTATGACTGCCATATTTTAAAAGTAACCTTTGGTTCTCTAATGAAAACTGTTATTTGAACACTATTCAAAAGTGACATGGAATAGGGAGGGTGGGGAGAACTACTGTATCACTATAATAAGAGAAGAATAGATGATATCTTACCAGAACTGTTCCTATTTGCTGTTTACATAAAAGTGAAAAATGAAACTGAGGCTTTTTTCTGTAAACTAGGTACCCAGGGCTTTTTCTGATTTTGAAGACTTTATACTTGTCTTTTTTTTTTTTTTTTTTTTTTTGATGAAACGAGTACTCGAGGACTTCCCTACCACCTGCTTTAACTGATAAAAGTACTATAGCTGGAGATAGAAAACTTCAGCTCTTCTCTGCCAGCAACTAGGAAGTCATGTAACTTTTTAAAGCTTCGGTAATTATGCTACCTGTAAAGTGAAGGAATTTGAGAGTCCCTGCCAACCTTAAAATTTAATGATTTAAATATATCATTCCCTATTTTTGTTCTGTAAGAAATGACCAGCAGACGCCCAGAGAAAGAACTCTGGGAGATGACTAAAAACCATTACACTGAATTCCCAATCCCTATATTTATGCCCACCTGCATTTTTGATTTCCTTCACAAGCTAATTGTACAATATTTCAGAGTCTGATTCTTTTTGTACAGCAAAATAACAGTTTGGTCATGTATACTTATTGTGTATCTAATTTATATTTTAATATATTTAACATCTACTGGTCATCCTGCCATCTGGGGGAGGGGGTGGGGAGTAAGAGGTGAAAAATTGGAACAAGAGGTTTGGCAATTGTTAATGCTGTAAAGTTACCCATACATATAACCTGTAAATAAAAGGCTATTAAATTTTAAAAAAACCAAAATAATAATAATAAAAAAAAGAAATGACCAGCAGGATGAATACAGAGAGGCTTGGAGAGACTTATATGAACTGATGCTAAGTGAAATGAGCAGAACCAGGAGATCATTATATACTTCAACAATGATACTGTATGAGGATGTATCCTGAAGGAAGTGGATTTCTTTGACAAAGAGAAGATCTAATTCAGTTTCAATTGATCAGTGATGGACAGAAGCAGCTACACCCAAAGAAAGAACACTGGGAAATGAATGTAAACTGTTTGCATTTTTGTTTTTCTTCCTGGGTTATTTTTACCTTCTGAATCCAATTCTTCCTGTGCAACAAGAGAACTGTTAGGTTCTGCACACATATATTATATCTAGGATATACTGTGACATATTTAACATGTATAGGACTGTTTGCCATCTGGGGGACGGGGTGAAGGGAGGGAGGGGAAAAATCGGAACAGAAGTGAGTGCAAAGGATAATGTTGTAAAAAATTACCCAGGCATGGGTTCTGTCAATAAAAAGTTATAATTATAAAAAAAAACCTGATGGACTAAGAATGCAAAATAAATAAATAAATATCTTATTCCCTCTTGACCTCCCACAATGGAGAATGGAAATTTCTAGGAGTTGGAGTTCACAAAGCCCATAGTTAATTGATGTTGTTATCTTGGCGACCTCATCAATTCCATGCCTTCAGTTGAATCTCTATGATTAACAATTCCATAACCTAAATATTCAATCTCCTGAACTCCATTTTGCCATATGAACAACTTCCCAAAGGACAATTACCCCTGGATATTTCAAAAGTATCTCAAACATGTTCTCGCCAAACTCATTATATTTTACCCAACAAATACATACCACCTCATTTTCCTTCATAAGGGCACCTTTTAGACACTCAAGTTCACCATCATGGAGTTATCACTGATTCCTTCCTCTTCTCAAAATCCAAACCACTTGGTTGTCAGTCTTGTTTATCCTCTCTCCATAACCTCTCTGACAGTTGTCTCCTTCTCTTTTTTCATATGAATTCCATCCTACTTTAGACCCTCAAGTGTGGACATCTTGTCCACAGTCCTTCCATAGTCAACTCATAGATCTCCCTGTCTTCACTTTCTCCAGCTGTTCTGCATAAAGCTATCAGACTGGTACAATGTCAGCTCTCTATACAAACTCATCTAGCATAACATACAAACTCCTTAACCTGATATTTTAAACACTCTACAATCTAATTTCATGTTACAGTCCTTTATGAACTCTTCACTCCAGGCTTGCTGTTCCCTTTATACATTCCATTCCCCTCCTTTGCATGGGTGGTGGTCTTTATCTGGAATGTATTCCTCCCTCACTTGTATTTCATAGAATCCCTAGCTTCTTTCAAAGCAAAGTGTGGGTACCACTTCTTGTAGAAGGACTTTTTTTTGTCTTTCCAACTGTTGAAATTTTGTGTTAACTTAGTTGTATGTATTTTTTTTTTTGCCTTTGAATCCTCAGTATCTAATATAGAGCCTTGTCTGAAGTATGTATTCATTAAATTAGCACAACACTTGGCATACAGTAAGTGCTTAATAAATGTTTATTAATTGGCTGAATTATCAAAAAGGTATTTGGAACAATACAATTTCATATTCCATATTTTGGAAATAGCTTTGGTGGGAAAGTTAAAATTTCTTAGAACTTTTCTGACATTACTTAATTAGTTCCTTTGTGGAACAACAAAATTCACCCAAACAGGATCTCAGCAATATAATAAATCTACGACAGTTTCAGCTCAGTTCAATTTGACAAGAGATGTGTGCAAGATATATAGAGCAGGGACTGTTGCCTTTGCCTTTGCATCTCCAGGATCTGGTACAATTGTTGTTATAACTGTCAATGTACTTGTTGCTCTTGTTGTTTGTCCTTCCTACTCAAAAAAGACTATGACATTAGGAAGATGATGCCATAATATGCAAGTGAATTTGGATTGAAATATAGGAAGGGTTTAAGTGTGCATGGTCACCAGCCTCACTTTTCCCTTTTAGTACCATCTAGGCCCAGTGCCTGGATTGGAGATGACCCTGGAACCAGACTTCCCTCTGTTGATTTTCTCCATTTTATCCCATTTATTACATCTTATTGGTGTAGAGTTGTTTGCACATTGTCTCCCTTGTGGCTTCCTTGAGGACTTTTCCATTTCTTTGTACCCCAGTGCATGCATAGTGCCTGGCACAGAGTAAGTGTTTAACAAATGCTAGGTTTCATAACTTAATATTAAATTTTAAGTTTAATAATAAATGTTATCTAATATAGAATGTTAAACAAAACAATCATTTAATGTTAAATAAATGACTGATTTTTGCTGTTGTTGTTTTTGTTGTTAAATAAACAATACTTGATCCTAGGGATGTGAAGACAAAGAGAAAACAAATGGAACTCTCAATGAGTTTACATGCTACGAGGAGAATATATCACTTATATGTACACTAATGCATTCTACTTTTAGAGAACGTAATGTTTACATGCTCACCAATAAGTCCATTCAAGGTAATTTGTAGAAATTATGAGTACTAACAATCTGGATTATTAGAAAAGGTTTCCTAGAGGAGGTGGGACTGGAATTATACTTGGCAGGAAGATGGGAACTCAAAGGAACAATTAAGGATGGAGGATAATCAAGGTATAAGCTCAGCTCTAGGCACAGAAGCAGAAGGAACATGGAGTTCACAGATCAGGTTGGGTAAAAGAGAATATGTAAATGTATGTGTGGGGCTAGCTAGGTGGCTCAATGGGATAGAGTACCAGTCCTGAAGTCAGGAGGACCTCAGTTCAAATCTGGCCTCAGACACGTAATACTTCTTGCCTGTGTGACCCTCAGCAAGTCACTTAACTCCAATTATCTCAGCCAAAAAATTTTTTTTTATTAATTTATACTCATTATCTGGAACATGGTAGCTAGATTAAATTGGATATCACACTCTATGAAATTGTTAGCCATTCATTTCCAGTTACTTTCCCTTCAGATCTGTTAATCAGAACTACAGGCTATTAGACTACAAGGCCAGATTTGAACTAAGGTTATCCTAGCTGCAGGGCTGATGTTCTAGCCATTGCACTACCTAGTTGTCCTTCACATATTCCAGTCAGTGTCAATGCTATTACTATTCTTCTAGAAATCTATAACATATTTGAGATCTAGAATATGAAAATAGACAAAGAACCACATAGAGACAAGCCTTTGGTTGGATTGACTTTATTCTCTCTATAAAAATGTCATAAGAATCATAGAAAAAAATCATTAGCTTCATTATTCATTGGGCCTTCAGAATTTTTTTCCCCAGGGATGTATCAGGAAGCCACAGTCTTTAACCCAGAATGGGTAAAGAGTAAAGGAGATGGTTCACTTGGAGATAGTTCATTGAACTTAGGCCAACATGCCTCTGGCTTATACTGGTCACTTCACAGAGAAATGAGAAATAGGGCTCTCTGATTCATCTTCAGCTAATTAGGTTCCTGGGAAGGTTGCCAATAAAACCGTAAGCGAACTAACTTGAAACATATTCTGTCTTATAGGAATAATAAACTCATTTAAAATTTATATGAATGCTATTCTAAAAACAACAACAACAAACCCCAAACTAAATATACTTCGATTTTTAGAAGGGCTTGTCTGAACATATGGTGAGATAACTACAGGAAAACTTAAAATGGAACCTAATTAAAAAGAACTTTTAATTAATCACAATTTTCTAAGCATTTCACTTTTAGGACAAAGAGGAAAATCATAACGATAGTTTAAAAAATAAAACACCCTTTAAAATATTTAACTTCAATTTGAGTTTGGAATTCTTTACCCACTGTCTTTTATACCTTCCTTTTCCATTAGCATCTACAGAAAAGAACTCAGAGTTAAGAGTTAAAAGAAAGACTGGAGTTCTAGTATTAATTGTAATTCTTAAGGTAAGTATGTAAGGTAAAATACTTCAGAAGGTTTTCAACAAAATTAAAACATTTTTCAATTTTGTATTCAATTAAGTAGAACATCCAATTCAACTAGAATACTATGTTTTTTTTTTATGAAATGAGTAAGAATGATAACATTTACAAAACATTTAGCCATTTAAAGCAGTTTAAACAAAGCTTTGCAAAGCATTCTATTTTGGAAGCATCCTACCTGTGTGACCTGGAACAAGATCTTGTAATCTCCATGGGCCTTATCTTTAAATTGGTAGAGTTGGGATAGATGACCTCAGAGGTTTCTTATTGCTATAATTCTATAATGGTATGATCCTAAAATCTAAAAGACATTTAAAGATAAAAACTGGAGGACAGCAGTAAGACTAAAATGGAAAAGATTTGTAATCATTATTATAATAAACTATTGGCTGCATCACAAAAAGAAGCTATACCTATCACATCTATACCTGAATAACACAGTCCTAGATGGGTTCACAGAGACTGTAGAAATGCTATTAAAGAGAATAAAAGTAGGAAAGGAAGGCGAATTGAATCAAATTTATAAAAAAGAGTTCTGTGCTATAGGTAACATAACTATTAGAACAAGAAGGGATTGATTAAAAAAAAAAAAAGATCACTGAAGGAGGAGAAGCTAGAAAATCCATAGCTGGGGTTGGAAAACTTCTTAATATTCAAAAGGAGTAATATAAAGAACATCAATAATTATTGAATTATATGTTTACCTTCACATCTATACTCAATTATTAAGTAAGTTATCTATATAAGAATGTAGACTTCTTAAATGCAGAAGGAAGCAACCAATATTCAAAAATGGACCACATCTTTCATTTCAGTATTGACTAAAATATACTGAAAATATATTATACTGTGATTATTGTTTGGTAATTATGAAAAAGTATATGATTGGTAGGAGAAAGTGATGCCTTATAGGCTCATTTCCAACAAAGTATCTCTCATTCTTACATCAAAGTCACTCAAAATTCCTTGAAAGATATAACAAAAACTAACCATTTAATGACCTTCTGATCACAGATTTCTGATGAGGCATGGATCAGGGAAATGTATGAATGCCAAAGGTGTTCAGTGCTATGATAAAAAAAAAAAAGATCTAGAGAAGACTCCAAATTAAAGAAGGATTCCTTGTGGATGACAAGATCCTCTGGATGTTCCTCTTTGCAGGGGTTGTTTGAATCAAATCTCAGAATATTATGATGCCTCCTAGATGAGATCTTTGCTCAAAGGAGTTTGGTCCAACCATCTACATTTAAAAGACCAAATGGATGAAAATTTTCTATTATCCTGGTTGACCTAATAAACATAGGCTTTCCAAAGAGTCTGAAATTCCCTAAGATTGAAATTTCAGATTATGGAAAGTGAACCAGATTGGCTTTTTTACCTTGAAATTCATTAACATGAAATTCCTTAAAATGGAATCTTTCAGCTTCTTTTGAGTTCAAAATCATTATTTATAGGATTCTAAACCCTGTGATAGAACAGTCATTAGGAGTCATCCTAGTTCAATGCCTTAGAGAGAATTTGGGATTTGGTTAAGCTCACTGTGTGACAGACCCAATATTTGGACCCTTTGCCTCCCCCCGTGTTCTCTGTCTCTCCACTGCTTCCCATGATTGTTGTTCTATATAGAGGCAATTAAGTTTACCTGAAATTTACATTTAGACCTAATTGTTATGTATTTTAATTAGCTTTAATAAAGGAATTTTAGAAATAATTTTAAAATATCATAGTTATTTAGTTGAGATGTTTATTCTGAGAACATTAATGGGCACACAAAAAACTGTTGAATTTTAACTTACCCCACAACAGTTACATAATTTAACAAACCACAATGTGCATAATGTTTAAATTATATTCAAAAAATGTCCTGTTTTTCAAAACTGCACAAGATTTTTGGGGCATACTATATATAAATGTCTAATCTCTCAACCATTCCTCTTTTTCTAGTTTTTTTGTTATATCTTTCTCCTTTTCACATAATCTATGGTGTACCTACACTTGCCTCCCTGCTGTTATTCACTCAGGGTACTCCATCTAGTGATTTGATTTTTTTTCACTACTTGTTGCCCATATCTGGAATTCTCTTCCTCCTCAATTTTGCTTCCCAGGCTCAGACCAAATCTCATCTTCTATAGAGACAGTTTTCCTGGTCTCCCCTATTTATAGTTAGCATAGTGAATGACACAGAGTAAATGTTTAATAAATGCTTATTGACTAAGACATCCATGGTATCTCTATGTGTAAACATATATACATATAGGTATCTTTGAAGATATAATACATAATCCATAAGGCCATGTGTTATTTTGTGTTTCCTGAGGCTTTGAAAAGAGAAAGATGGAATTTCCCTTTTTTGTTGTTGTTTATAGAGAGCTTCCTTTTTAGCTGTGTTGTGACAAGACTATATTAACACCTATTATCAAACAATATTCAAAAATTACTCCCCGGTTTAGCGATGTATGCCAACAACTTGCTAAATAATCCTAGTCATTTATTCCTTAAGTGAGAATACATTAAATATCTTCTAGGTACCAAACACTATGCTATATTTGAGATACAAAAAGCAAAAAAAAAGAGTCTTTATCCTGAAGGATCTCTAATCCCATAAGGAAGAAATAATATATGCCCAGAAAAATTAAAAAAGAAAACATACACAAAGTAGTGTCTAGGGACAAGATTTACAAGTATATGGGGAATAAGAATAGGTGTCCTCTAAGAATTATAAGAGGTCAAACCTGACTTGAGTCTTTTTTTTTTTCTTGGCACAATCAAGATTTGGTCCCTTGTCCTCAGGCTTTTAAGTGGAAGATCCTTCATCTTCTTCTGTTTAAGTTATACATGTAAAATTATGTTAAACCTCTATCTACATAGTTATGTTATGAAAGAAGATTGAGAACAAAAGGGAAAAACCATGAGAAATTAAATAAAAACAACTAAAAATACTATGCTTCAATCTTTATCTAGACTCCATACTTCTTTCTCTGGATGTGATCAGCATTTTCCATCACAAGTTCCTTGAAATTGTCTTGCACCATCACATTGTTGAGAAGAACTAATTCTATTATAGTTGATCATCATCACATAGTATAGCTGTTATGCATACAATGTTCTCCCAGTTCTGGTCACTTCATTCAGCATAATTCCTTTGAAGTCTTTCCAGGTTTTTCTGAAATCCATCTGCACATCATTTCTTATAGAACAATAGCATTCCATTATATTTATGCACCATAATTTGTTCAGCTATTTCCTATCAATAAGCATCTCCTCAATTTCCAATTCTTTGCCACCACAAAAAAAAAGCTGCTGTAATTATTTTGGAGCATGTGAGTACTTTTTCCTGTCTTATGATCTCTTGGGGATTAAGACCTAGTAGTGATATTGCTGGATCAAAACATATACAATTTTGTTGTTGTTGTTGTTGTTGTTGTTTGGCATGATTCGAAATTGCTCTCTAGAATAGTTGGATCAATTCACAACTCCACCAACAATGAATGCATTAGTGTCCCAATTTTCCCCCATCTTCTCCAACATTTTATCATTTTCCTTTTCTATCATATTAGCCAATCTGATAGGTGTGAGGTAGAGTGTCTCAGCATTGTTTTAATATGCATTCCTCTGTGATTTAAAGCATTTTTCATATGACTATAAAGAACTTCCTGAAAACTGCCTGTTCATATTTTTTAACTGTTTTTCAATCAGGGAATTAATTACATCCTTATAAACTTTATTTACTTCTCTTTATATTTGAGAAATGAGGCCTTTATCAGAAACATTGATTACATTAGTTTTGTTTGTGTAAAAAATAGTGTGATCAAAATTATCCATTTTGCATTTCATGTTTTATACTTCTTCACTGATCATAAATTCTTCTATTCTTGATAGATTTGAAAGGTAAATTATTCCTTGTTCTCTTAATTTGCTTATGGCATCACCATTTATATCTAAATCATATGCCCATTTCTACCTTATTTTGGCTTAGGGCATGAGATGTTGGTCTATGTCCTACTTTTTTTTAACTTCAGCTGAAGCATAATAGATTCTGCTCCAGTCCCTTACTTTTACTCTTTGCATTTCTTTCTGCTTTAAATGTTTCTTGTAAATAACATATTGTAGAGTTCTGATTTTTGATCACTCTGCCATCTATTCCATTTTATAGGAGAGTTCATGCCATCCACATTCACAGTTATTATTCCAATTGTGCATTTTCCTTCATTCATTTTGCTTCCAGTTTGTCCTCTCTCCTTTAAAACTTTCCCTCCTCACCAGTGCTTTGCTTCTGTCTAGCATCTCTCCCAGTCTGTCCTTTCTTCTGTCAATTTCTGCCCCCACCTCCCTTAGGTAATCTCTTTCCCTTCTACTTTCTTATAGGGTAAGATAGATCATTATATTCAACTGATTATGTACATTATTCTCTTTTTGAGCCAAAACCAATGAGAGTAAGATTCAAGCAATGCTCACCACCCGCTCTCCCATCTTTTCCTCCACTGAAATAGATTGTGCACATTTCTTTATGTAATTTACCCCATTCCAGTTTTCTCTCTTTTTTGACATCCATCTTCTTTCTCATCTTTTAATTTTTTAAATATCATTACTTCTTATTCATCTTACACCTATACCCTCTGGTTATGGATATTCCTTCTAGCTAAACTATTAGTGGTACAATTTTTTAAAATTATATCTTCCCATATAGTGATACAAACATTTCAGCTTTGTTGAATTCCTTATGTTTCCTTTTCTTTTTTTCCCTTTTTAGACTTCTTTTGAGTCTTGATATTGGAGATCAAATTTTTATCTTTAATTCTGGTCTTCTTTTGAAAGTTAAAATCCTTCTATTTTATTGAATAGCCATTTGAAGTATTATGCTTAATTTGATGCAGGTAGGTGATCTTTGGTTGTAATCCTAGCTCCTTTATCTTCCAGAATATCATGTTCTATGACCTCTGATCCTTTAATGTTGCAGCTGCTAAATCCTGTGTAATCCTGATTGTAGCTCCAAGATATTTGAATTTTGGGGGGCTATCCTTGACCTGATAGTTCTGAAATGTGGTTATAATTTTCCTTGGAGTTTTTATTTCCTGAAGTGATCAGTGAATTCTTTCCATTTCTATTTTGTCATCTGCTTTCAGGATATGCTGTCCAGGTCCTCTTTATGATGATAGCTTTTACAGCTCCTTTTTCATTTGGTCAATTTTCTTTTTCAAGCAGTTTTTTTCTTTCTTCTCCCTCTTCCCCAAATTATTGACTTTTTTTCATAATTCTCTTGCACTATTCTCATTTGTTTACATTGTTTCTTCTCCCTCTCTCATATGATTTCTAAGCTCCTTTTTGAGTACTTTTATGAGTTCATTCTGGGGTTGAAACCACTTTCCATTTTTCTTTGGGGTTTTGCTCATGGGGTGTTGTTTGGGCCTTGATTTTTCCCTGTTACAATAATAACTTCTTTGGTCAGATTCTTTTTGTTGTTTTTTTACTCATCTTTTTTTTTTTTTGGACATTTTCTTTTCTTCTAAGTTTGGACTTTGACCCCAAGATAGAAGGGGAACAGTCTCAGGCTTCTTATAGCAGGGCCTGCGGGTGCTGCCTGAGTACAAGGTGCTGCACTGATGTTGGTTGAGGGTCACAGGGGACCCTTGTGTCTGGTGCTGCATTGAGGGGATGAAGTAGGTGGTAGGTAGTGCTGCAGGAGGATGAAAGGAGATCTGTCAACTTACCTGATATTCAGGCATGTTCTATCCTACTGTCTGATGTGTGCTGAAACTTATTGGAGTATTTCCACATTTCCTTTGATCTACAATGAAGCATGTGGCTATCTGGCTAGTGGAAGCTATCTCTTTTCCAGGTGCTATACTGAAGCATGTGGTATTGGCCTTTGCCTGTTCCATTGCACTGGGACTCAGGATCTCTGGCTAATTTTCTGAAATGGAGCTTATTGGGTTGGTGGAATGCTTCCTATCCTGGACTGTGCTCACATTTTACCCAAGTGAGACAGATCTTTTCTTGTTGATCTTCCAAGGTCTTTGGGCTAAAATATTGTTTCACCCAATCTTTTTTTTGCTGGGTCTGCTGTTCCAGAATTTGTTTTTGGGAGAGTTTCTGCTATCTCTCCTCATTCTTCCATCTTACAATGAACATTCACTCTAATAGGAGAAGGCAACAACTAGTATTTTATGTATGGGGGACAGTCAGTGAAAAGGGGTGGCAATTATTATTAAGTAATAATAAAATTATCATTAAATAGCAACAAAATAATGATAATTAAATAATAAATTAAACTTTTGAGAACTGATGCATCAAAAGACAGAAATTTGAAGAACTTTTATAATAAAGTCTATTATATGGATTATGAGCCAGAAAATAAAACTGAGAAGAATCAGTTCAATAAGTAACAGGTAAAAAACCCAGTCAGAGTATCCAGGAGGTAGCAAATACAATGTAAAGGGGCAAGAAGGATTAGAAATGAAGAAGGACTATCAGATTTGGCAATTAAGATTTCACTGACAACTTTGGAGAGAGAAGTTTCATTTGAATAATGAGAAAGGACAAAAAGCAAATTGTAAATGGATGAGGAGAAAGCAGAAAGGAAGTAGAGCTAGCAAGGGTAGGTAACTTTTTTTCAAAGAGTTTGGCTGCTAAAGGGAAAAGAAATCTTGGATTGTACCTTAAAGGGATGGTAAGGTCTATAGGGTCTATAGAGAAGAGGGAATCACCAAAATAGGTAGTTGGACAGGGAAAGGTCAAGTCAGGTCTGTTTTTAGTAATTTCTCTTTGACAGTGGTGTAGAATAAAGCTTCTGAAACTCTAGTTCCTAATTCCATATGGGGTTGTGTAATTCAATGTGAGGGTCAAATAAATTGGTAACAGTAAAAAATTTCTGAACAGCGACCAAAATTAATTCAAAATTAAACACATAACGGATCTGAGGTATTTCTGGTAGTGCTTACTCATTGCATCACAAGACTTCCCTGTAGTTTTGGTTCTAAATACACATGTGTACTTTGCACTGCTCACACATGCCAGAAACATCTTGACTTAGATATGAGATGGGGAGGAATGAAATTTTCTCTTGTGAAAAGGAGTCAAAAGTGGAAAAAGTTTAAGAAGCCTGATGTCAAAGATACTTTAAAGAGGGGAGAATATGAATGCAGAGAAACCAAAAGGAAAACTAATATATGTAAGAGGTAATAAGATCAGAAGTAGATTGTAATTAAAGAGGTTACAGATATAGATATATTGTGAAAGTGGAATCAATAAGATTATCCTAATTTCTGTGAGATTCTGTACTAAAATTTGGTGTTGATGTTTAAAATTTATTTATTTACTTAAAAAATAAGAGTTATAATTTGAATAAAAATGCTTGATTTTTGTAATTTCCCTTTGACATTAAAAACAAAACAGTCATTGAGTTTAGAACTTTCTTTTTGTCTGGAAATTAAAACCAGCTCTATAAAATATGGAGGAGGGATGTATTTTTTTAGTATCAAATCTATAAATGCGGAATCAAAGAAAATGTCTAAGAGGCATTTTCCAACAATAAAATATTGTTTGGTTTCCAACCTTCATTCCTTTTCTCTTTCCAGATTGAGAGAATAGATATTACCTACCAACATTTAGTTAAGAGACATTTATTCAAAAAGGCAAAACAGACAGGGATTTACACACATCTTTTGATGTTATTGCAGAGGATAGAATTATATACACTTAGAAAAATAACTTCCCATATTTCAAAATTTTATCATCTATTTTTCCTTGTTTCATATACACTCATTCCTAGATCAACATTCTAGCTTCCCCTCTGATCATATGACTTCCTAGTTAGAGATACTCAGAGATGCACTCAAAATTATACATAATTTCATTGAGTCCATACAAATACAGAGTAAAGTCATATGATATATTCTCCTTCATAAAGCAGAGTTTTCAGTAAGCCTTCCACATGGTTGAATCTCTAAACTACCCCTTATTGGAAAGAATTGTTAAAGTGAGAATTGCCTTTTTCTTATATATCAACTTATTCCTCCAAATCACCACCAGTTTTTCCCCCAATTAAGTATCATATTAGAGACTATGACTAATTGCTTCATTAAACTTAGTTCATTAAACTCACCCAGTGTAAAGCATCAGGTTACTATGCTGAGAAAACTGGAGTATTCTAATTAAAGATTCCCACTGATAAGAACAGAAAGAAGTATATAATGGGGTGATTGAATAATATAATCAAGTTAACAAAACAAGAAAAAAAAAAGGCCCTGTGAATGAAAAGGCAACAACAATGGAAATCTCCTCCCTGAGATGATCATGAAGAAAAAACTAACAAAAAGGCATCTTAAAGCACGCCAGCTAGACTTTTCACTATCTCCTAAACTGGGTTAAGATGCATCTACTCCATTCCAAAATAGTCAATTATGTAAATCTGGGCTCTCATCAAAGCATGTGACAAAGGTAACATGAGAGTGAGCAGATGGAGGAACCCCTTGAGAAAGATGGTGTAAAGAAAATCTCCCCATGCAGAAAGAGCTCCTTTCATTAAAAAAAAGCGATCCAGGCTTCACTCTAGGACAATTTTCACATTGTGTGAAGCTAAATAATATAATGGATAAAATACAAATTCGTAGTAATAATGAGTTGAATCTATAAGGATATTTCATTTTCCAAAAAATGTGCCCAGACAATGCTGCTAATGATTTCATTTGGCTGATAGCTTTGGAGAAAGAAAAGATAGTTGCAGTGGGCCAGAATCTACCAACCAAGTGGGTCTCTAAATAGTTTTCATTCACTTCACATCTTGTTAGCCTTCTTATCCTAGGGTCAGTCACTTTAACCAATTGGGTTACCGGATATCAGTACAGTTTTCATTCAGAAGAGACTTTTTATTTTATTGCTGGAATTCCCACCATCAGCAGGAAAGATGCACCCATTTCCCTTACTTTCTCTATATCTTTTGGTCACAGTAACTGAATGGCAATAACAAAAGCACTTACAGGCATTTTACTTTTGACAGATGTTAGAATCTAAATATAGAAGAATATTCCGTATTTAAGGGTTAATTACTTTCTCTAACCTATCAATATGAGCTATCAAAGGAGAAATGAATTTGCCTTTGCAGGAGGGAATTCAGAGTAGAGTGTGTTATGGAAGAGAGGTTATCAATTTCTCAACACAGCAATTTTTCAAGTACCCAGAAAAATAAAAATAAAAAACCATTAGTTCTAGAGCTAGAATGAACTTTAGACATTATTTGTCAAATCCCTTAATTTTATATATTAAGAAATAGAAAGCAAGTGAAAAGTGAAATTAGTCTCTTCCACTCTAGTTTCCAAAGTGAAGTCTGAGCACTCCACTCTCAACTTCTCTCCAATCTCCCCCTCCAAAAAAAGCACAAAAAATGTTTGATGACTTCCTATTTGGAGTTTACAACCAAATAGAAACTCCTGTATGCATTTAAAATCATTTGCAAGCTGCTGCCAATCTACCTTTATAGCAATCTTTGTCCACATTGACACATATGTGCTCCATGTCTGGAATGTCTTTTCTCTTCATTTTCTCTTAGAATCCCTTGAAAGTTTAATTCATATGATATTGTTGCTCATCCTTACCCACCGCTCTTGGAAATCCTTTGCCTCCATGAAATACCATTTATTTATTTTGTATTTGATTAGATAGATAGATAGCATATAAAATCTAAAAACACATGTATGTACTTGCATACATATCCACATATACGTGCATGTATATCATGTGTATATATGTGTATGTGTCTTTCCCTCTAATATAGAATATGAGCTAATGGAAAATAGGTATTATTTCATATTCATTTTGTGTCTTCCGCAATAGGCATCACATATAGTACATCACATTAAACAAATTTTTAATTGGTTGATTGACTGATTAACTATCTTGGAATTCTATCCCACCACTCCTAATTCCAGAGGCAGGGTTCATTACATGACCCCTATTTCCTCCCCAGATCCCAAGCTGGGAGAGAGGGGGAAAATAATGAAGTAGCTTCCTAGACCAGGGAGTATTTTTGGTCACTGCTGGGAGGTAAGTACATTCCTGGGAAGTCAAAGTTGAGCATCAGTGAAAACACTATGGCACAATGGTATGAGCATTCAGGGATGCAAAAAGGGTTCTATAGAGATAGAAGAAAGATGAAAGATCATGAAAACATAGATGGAGAATGAATAACAATGAGATCTCCAAAGGATTTTTGGGAGAAGAGAGAAGTAACATTTTGCTTGAATATTTGGAACTGGGAAGAAGCGTGAGATAATGATAATGAGATACTCCTAACGTTAGAATTCTGAATTCAAGTTTGGCATCTGATCTTTATTGCCTGTTTTATAGTGGGCAAGTCACATTGCAATTATAAATATTCCAGGGTGACAAACATAGCTATTCCCCAAATATCTACCTTCAAGTTCACTCATCAGGGACATTTAGCAAGAAAAAAAACAAAAACAAAAACAAAACTCCGAACTAAGGACCAATTGACAAAATACTTCACAGCTTAAAATTGCATGAGAAAACAAAAAAAAAAAATCTTCCTCTTTGATAGTCTTTTTTATATTGCTTTTTCCCCCAGTCTTTTTCTGCTTCCCTTGGGATCTACTTCATCTCTGTGGCCAAACTAAGATGGCCTGATTCCGCTGCCTTCTCTCTTTCTCCCCCTTTTCTAACCACAGTAATTTTCCCAAGAGCCAAACTCCCTACCTAAAGAATAATTTATGACAGCTCACATTTTAAAATAAAATGGTTTGGGGAAAGAAGAAGGGAGGGTAGCCTGGAGGTCAGAAGTTTATTCCTGAGAACGGTATGTTGGCGGTTGTCTCTTTGAGACTGACCCACAGGGATTATCACATTATGTGGAGTGTCTGTGCCAAACCTAGGAACAATGCCATTCAGCCTCTTCGTGTACTCAGTGGCGCAGGCAGAAGTGAGTTCTTCATGCTCTGAGTACCCTGGCATTCCTGAAGGCCTTGTTTTTCCCCCAGTGGGATATTTATTGAAAAAGCAAATAGTTCAGTTACCTCAGTGAAGAGACACCATATTGGTGTGTGGAATGATCCTGGAGCTCATCAGGAGACTCAGTTGAAGACAATAACCCATATATTCATTGATTTAGATACCATAGAGAATAGTTACCATATTGGAGAAGAAATAATAGTTGAGTTAGCCAGACATTCCCAAAAGGAAACAAAACACAAGAAAGAAGACCTTAGTATAAATCCATATCTATACTCAAATGCTAATATAGCAAGCAAGAAGAAATACTAATTAGAAGTCGTAAATTTGTCTTCATAATGACCACAAAAACTGTAATATGGCTTTGATGATTATATTTATTCGAAAAAAAATTAATGTAGATAAAAGGTATAGGAAAAGGGTAGTATTGAACTTTAAGAAAGCATATTCATGTGAGGAAATGCAGGAACCAAAGAAGAGGAGTGAATGCCACTGGATAAAGATCAATGAAGGGATAAACAAAAATAATTTTGTTGCTAGGGCTTAACTATAGATATATAGAATAGAATAGAATAGAATAGAATAGGGAAATATATGAGGTCTTTGGGAATCATATTAGTACTCTGGAACAAAGGAATGATGAAGGAATGGTGGAAAAATCAGGAGATGGAGTGTTTTGTGTGAGGAAATTAGTCTCACTCTATCATAAAGTATATAGATGGGAGCATGGGAACCAAATAAAATGTAAAGAACCTGGAAAGATAGAAGACTTTAAAATATTTTAAAATTCAGAGATTTTGTATTTGATCCTGAGGCAATAAGAAGCAATTGCAGCCCACTGCATTGGAAAGAAGAGATTAAGATGTTTAAACCTGAACTTTAGGAATATTTATTTGACAGCAAATTGGAGGATGAGCTCAAGTGGGAAGGGACTTGAGTCAAACAAATCTAGTAGTGTACTATTATAATAGTCCTGGCATGAAGTAATAAGAGCCTACACAAAGGTAATGCCAGTGTCAAAGGAGAGAAGGATGGCATATATGAGAGCTGGTATACCTGCTTTGTTTTCTTTCTTTGTTCCTTCATTCGTTTTTGTTTTTTCTTTCCTTAGTTCATTCCTTTCTTCTTTGCTTTCTTCCTTAATTATTTCCTTAGTTCCTTCCTTCCTTCTTTTCTTTCTTTCTTAATTCCTTCATTCTTTTTTCCTTCTTTCTCCCTTCTTTCCTTAATGATTTGTTTCCTTCCTTCCTTTCTTCTTTCCTCCATTCCTTCCAGCCTTCCTTCCTTCTTTCCTTTCCTTAATTCTTTCCCTCTTTCTTTCCTTTCTTTATCCCTTCCTTGAATTCCTTAATATTTCCCTCACTTCTTTCCTTAATTCCTTCCTTCTTTCCATATATAGCCTATATATATATATATATAATTGCTCATCTACTGATTTTTCTTTGTGTCACTTCCTATAAATTTCTCCATATTTTATTTACATTTCTTTCTTTCTAGCATACTAATATTATATTAGGTTAACAGAGCTTATTTTATCCAATCTTTTTGTAATCATTGGCTATTAGGAATATTTCAAATTATAGGTATAGAGCATGTGGGTGCCAATTATCTGACTCTTCTTTCTCTCAGAGGAGAAAAGGCCAGGAGCAACCCACAGGGTGTGCAAGCAAATCGCACATGCTAAACACACACCCAGCACAACCTCCACACATGGTTCTATTTCTTATTTTTTGGCTACTTCTAATAGAGAAGCTATGAATATCTTCTGTACAGATGAAACTTCCCTCCCCTCCCCCTTTTTATTATGCTTCTGGGACAAAGCCCTAGCAATAAAATTACTAGGCAGAAAGATATTTCATGGAAAGAAAAAAAAATTAAACCAGATTTTTTTTTCCTCCCCTCCCTAACTTGTGTTAAAGGCACATTATCTAGCTTTATCCTTTCTTCTCCTCTGTGAAGCAAAACACAGGGATCTAAGGTCAGAAAGACAATTCCCCAACACCTGCCCTCATCTGATAGAAAGACTGTAAAATGTTATCTGCATATCTTTGAGCCCTAAAGCTCAGAATGTTGGCTTGCCAAGGAAGGCCTATCATCTTCCACTTTTGTGCCACAGCTATCTTTTCTAGAGGAAAATATATCTTATTTATTAAGGCCTTTCCTGGTTAGCATCATTATTCAGTTTGCCTAATTGAGCCACACAGAAGATGAATATCCTGCAAATTGAATTTAGCCCAATGACTTCACAGCTAGGATTCAATTGACCATCCGTTACCCTCAGTTCTCTCATTTCTTAGTTTTGTAGAAAGAGATTGGCTTGAGAATTTGTCTTATACTCTTTGCTATGAAAATCTCCCTATTTTATGGTTCTCTTGATATTGTGATCAGATTTGCATCAAATAAGTTTTCTCTCTATTTAATTTTTCAAGGAATCTTGAATACATATTGCTATATGAATTGGAGGTGCCTTTCTAGGAGAGAACAAGCTTAAGGTCATAATTCTGCTTTACTTAAGTCAATTGCATTTAAAAAAATAACCAACAAACAAAAAAGCAAAAAAAAAAAAAAGATATCATATTCAACATCTTTTAGGCACATTTATGATAATAAAAGATGTTCTTTGCTTTGTATAATCTCATGCAAATATCTATTTACTACTAATACCTTCATTGAGGATGACCTCAATACATGTATAGATTAGTCTCATAATTATTTTACATAAATGGGCAAGTAAAACTCTACTTTATTAGCTCATGATAGCCTCTAAGTCATTTTTTTCAGTATTAAAGCCCTTTTTTTTTTTGTTTTTGTCATTTTTATATATCTTTCCCTCCTGCAAATATGTTTGGAATTATCTCTAAATGTCCTTTTACAACTGGGTCATTTCCAAATTCATTGTTCTCCATTCATACTTGGTCTACGCCAATTGTTTTCCCTTTCTTTGTTTGCTATGGTATTCTACTCCTCACTTAAGTGTTTATGAGACTATGATATTAGAGTGCAAAGGCAGTAAATATCTCTTTTGATGAAATTTTGTTTTAAAACATTTTGAAGAGATCTCCCATTTTTCTTCTATTGTCCTTCCATTTTTATTCATAAATGCCCTTGGAAAGGCTCAACTTAGTTGAGTTCCTATACAAATTTTTTTAAATTGATTTTAACTTCCATTTTTTTCAACTTACTTTTAATTGATATTAATATATTATTTGTGGAGTTGTGAACTGATCCAAACATTCTGGAAAATAATTTAGAATTACGCTCAAAAGACTATCAGTGTCTCTACTGGATCTGTATCCCAAAGAAATCATAAAAAAGAGAAAAGGATCTATATAGCAAAAATGTTTGTCATGGCAAGGAACTAGAAATTGAGTGGATGCCCATCAAATGGGTAATGGCTGAATAAATTAGGGCATATGAATATAACAGAATATTATTAGACAGGATAATTTCAGAAAGGCCTGAAGAGATTTACATGAACTGATACTAAGTGAAGTGAGCACAAAAGAACATTATACACAGCAACAACAAAATTATGTGATGATCAATTCTGATGAACCTGGCTCTTTTCAGCAAGGAGATGACTCAGGCCAGTTCCAATAGACTGTGATGGAGAGAACCCTCTACACCCAAAAGAGAATTACAGGAAATAAATGTGGATCACAAGATAATTTTTTCATCTTTTTGTTGTTTGCTTGCTTCTTTTTTCTTTCTCATTTTTTACTTTTTGATCTAATTTTTCTTGTGCAGCATGATAAATGTGAAAATATTTATAGAACTGCACATGTTTAATGTATATTGGATTACTTGCTGTCTAGGGGAGGGGTAGGAAAAGGGAGGGGAAGCAATTTCAAATGCAAGTTTTTGCCAGGGTGAATGTTGAAAAGTATATTTGCATATATTTTGAAAATAAAAAGTTTTCATTAAACAAATAAATTGGTATTAACATATTTATTTTGTCTTTGATAACACTCGAAATCTATTATTCTTTTCCATAGGGTGATAAAATTGCTATCAATTGGTGGAGACTTTTGTAGCTCATATCAAGTGTTTACTGTCTAAGGCACTTTTGAGACCCTTTCATCTTATTATGACAATTGATCAATAGTTATCAAACTCTGATGTAAAATTCCTTTGTTTATCTCCTTATGCCTGAAATTATTTCTCTAATTTCCATTTGTTGAATTCCTACTCATCCCTTGGAACTCAATGTAAGCACCATACTTCCTAAGAGCCTTTCCTGATCTCACCTATTTATAAAGGCTTTGTTATCTAAATCTTCATAAAGAAATCCATATGTTGAATGATTTTATATGGTGGAAAGAGCACTTGAGCTGAGGTCATGACAGCTGAATTCAGATCCCAGATATAACACAATAATTGTGTGAGTTTGAATAGTTCACATGATCTGTATGATCCTCAGTTTCCTTTTCTGAAAAATCAGTGGGTTGAATTAGATAATTTCTTAAGTTCCTTCCATAGTTAAAGTTTTGTGATTCTATTATAGACACTTCCAATCAGAAAGTAGAAATAGGGATTGGCAAGGAAGTGAAGGAAATGAAAAGGGAATAGCCCTCCTATGAGGTTTCCATTTGCATCTTGGCTCCTTTCCTTATACATTGGCTTTTCTAAAAATAAAGAAGAAATTTCCTAGGAGACTTTTTTATCTAAAGCAGGAGGTCACTTAGAGGGAAGACTGACAATTTAAAATACTCCCTTGAGATATAAATTAATTCTTTCTAGTCCTGGTTATACCCCATATACTGTTATTATGCCATCATGAAGTCTGGAATAATACCAACAAAATTATTTGTTGAGAATAGAGGGAATACTAAAAATTCATTTTCCTCTGGTATAAAGACTGGAAAATATGATTCTAAGAAAACCTTGTCTGAGAGATAACTTACCTCTCCCCCATCAGAAAGAATTAGTTCTGAGGATGAAAATTGGAAGAAGATGATGAATCAAATAGGGACCAGAAGAGAGGGTAGTGAGGGAACTCCAAACTAAGCAAAAATGAGATATAGCTTAAAGGACATTTTATTTAGAACCAAAATTAGCTGGTAATCATATGAAATATATATGTTTTCCTTTCATTTATTATTTTAACTTCTGTATTTTTTCATAGTAGTGTAAGTCCTATAAAATGCAGAAAAGAAGGCTCTCATATATTTCTAAGGAGCAGAGATAGAGGAACCTGTTTTATTTCTTGTTGACAATCTGACTTTTGAGGAGCTACATATAAAGAAAGAAATAATTGGAAATCAATAGGTACCACTAGCAAGTTGAGTCTACAGTCTATTAGAGGAAGAGATTCACAGCATCACTCTTGGGACCAAAAATTGTTAGATATTACTTTTATTACTTTTCTGATACAGGATGATAAAGAACCCAGTGTGAAAATAATTATGTCATATTAATTTGAATCTTATTCATTTGTTTTTCCTATACAGGAAAAGAATAAAAAATATTTCTTAGGCAATCCCAACTGATAAAAAAAGGAGCTGCAAAGCACATTTTATCTCTAATTTAGAAAAAGGTAAGGGACGTTTATGGATGTGAGGGGAGGAAAGTATCTTTAATATCTTGAGTTCTGACGTGGAATGCAGATGATGAAGGTTTTAAGCCTAGATATTGCTCGAAACTGAGAAAACAAACCAACATCTAATGTTGGCTATGACATATGTTGTTACAAAAAGAATTTGAGGCCAAATTCTGGAAATTTTGTGTGGCAAAGTCAACCAAAATTCTCAAGTTGTGCTCTGGTGAAAAATGATCACAATACCTTTCTGATGATATCACTCTGATTTCAGAACCCAATGTTCTTATCAATGGCACACAAAATGAAACTGTGATTTTATTTCTCTTGCTTTTTACTTTATATATTACATATATTTGACAAATTATTGTTAGCTAATTAGAAAAGCTTACCCAATCTCCGCATTATAAGAAAATCATTCAGTTCATAAGATACTAGAATCATACATTTATAGCTGGAAGGGAACTTAGACTCTTCCTCATTTTGCAGTTGAAGAAACTGAGATCAAAAAGTTGCCTGCCCAGGGTCACACAGCAGGTAGGTGCTTGGACAGGATTAAACCCAGATCTTCCTGACTCTTAGCAGAGCACCCAGATTCATAAAGCTGATGTGCTTGAGACATAGGGATTGTATGAACCCAGGGATTGTGACTTCTATGTCAGCTTCCTATTTACTATGCTATGTTGCCTCTCTACCTA
The DNA here is from genome assembly GCF_902635505.1 of Sarcophilus harrisii. NCBI lineage: Eukaryota > Metazoa > Chordata > Mammalia > Dasyuromorphia > Dasyuridae > Sarcophilus > Sarcophilus harrisii. The sequence goes on along the minus strand of NC_045426.1, from coordinate 158,422,410 downwards.
GATATATAAATGCAAATATGAACAAAATAAACATAAAGTAATTAGGGGTGGTATTTTTAAAAATGCATAATCAGGAAAGATCTACTATAGGAAGTGACATTTGCGTTAGACCTTGAAAAGCTAGAGTTTCCAAGATGCAGAGGAGAGGAGGATTCTCACATCAGCTCAGAGACTATTAGGATAGATGTACCTCTCCAAGGTCCCATATGGGATCATTGGTCATATGCTACCATGAGTTTTTCACAGGCAGTCACCACAAAGTTCTGGGACCACAAAGTTCTGTTGCTCTCTCTTGGCTTTATGAGTACATGAGATAACCCTCCCTTAGACCAATCTATTTTCTTTTTTTCCTTCTACCTCCCTCTCTTTCACTCTCTTTCTTTCATTTCCTGCAGCTAAATATTTTTATTTATGACATAGCTCAAAAATAAATGTTTAATGTGAAAATGGATACTTGTATAAATTCCCATATATTCTTTAGTTCATGGGTTCATAGAAGTGTTTACTAAGCAGCAAATGTGTACCAGGCATTATGTTAGGTAATAGAATTATGAAATAAAATACCTATTTCTGTACTCAACAAGTTTACAATTTCTCAAGGCAACTTACATATAGATTTAGTATCAGGAGGATGTATCCATCGGTCAATCTATCTATCATCAATGAATCAATCAATAGATAAATAGATATCCTTCTACTGATAAATACCCCAATACATGTGTGTGTGTGTGTGTGTGTGTGTATATATATATATATATATATTTATATATATATATATACATATATGTAAACATAAACATATAAGTGAATTAAAACATATAAATCTTAATTGGGAGAAAGGGCAAATGTAATCAGAGATATCAGAATATGTTTGTAAGAGATGGCACCCAAGCTCAGATAGCTGCTCTTCCAGTGGAACCACAGAGAAAGGCAATTTTATAGGAGACAGAACATGCAAAGGCACAAACTTAAGAGAAATCTACAATTAATCTATGTCAGTATCCTATCCCACCATAAGGAATATTAAATAGAAGGGTCAGAAAATAAATCTCATTAGAAAGAACAACATCCTTCCAAGGAGAAAGATTCTGAAGCAAATTCAAAAAGGAAGGTTTCATTTATAAGTGTTAATAATACCACTTTTGCTCTCCTGGGAACTCAGACAACTTTATGCAGGTTCTCTGTTAAATTTCTAGAGCACAAATACATAGCAGACATAAACTAAAGATGATTTCAAAGAATTTAATGAGTCTCTCAAAAAGCCTATGCTACTTATATTTCTTCAGGGAAGCTCAGGCCTGTTTTACAACACAGTACAGAAAGAATGAATGAATTTGGGATGGAAATGGAAAGGATGATGAATTTGGAATCAAAGGACTTGGTTTCATGTTCCAGTCCTGAGAATTACTAATTCCGTGATTTTAGGCAAGTCCCTCAGCCTCAGCCAAGATGTTTCCTCATCTAATAGGTGAGGGAGTTGAACTACACTATGACCTTTAGAATCCCTTTTAGATCTAAATCTATGATCTAATGATCTTCATGGCTGCTAGCAGGGGACGAGATACAAAATCTGCCTTCAAGGAGTTCACAATCTACTATGAATGTATCTCATTTAACTTTCAGAATAATTTTGTTAAGCCTTATTACTAGTTTGTATGCTCCTTGAGGACAGCATTGAATTATTTTTTTCTCTTTGTATGGTTAGCATCTAGTTCAGTCCTTCCTGGCAGTAGATAGTTAATAATTGCTTGTTACATGAATAATTTATTTTGTAATTACTTCATCTTGAGAGACATTTTAAGTTTGGTTTTAATGTATTGGCATTACATTTGTCCAGTATTTATCACGTTAAATTTTAACATCTTTAAAATTGATGAGATCTATATCTAATTGTATTTCTACTACTTGTAATAGGAATAGAAGATGGCATCCTCTCTATAAAGAAATATGTGTTTATTTAATTCCTACTTTTTAAATTACTTTACAAATAACTCATTTAAAATTCTATCATGTAGCAATAGTAGTAGGTTTATCAATTGCAGAGCAGAATAAATAATTATTTTGAATAAAAATGTTCATCTTACTAAAAAATAAATCCATAATGGACACTGTAGACAGCAAGTATTTTAAAAAACACTGCCAAATATGTGGAGAAAGCTAAACAAGGAGAAAATTAGCACACAGCTTTCTTTATAAATATATTGTATTTAAATATACATGAGAGCTATAAATACTGTATCCATAATGTCATTTTATATGCATAGTACTAGGTGTAAATACAATCCCAATAGTCTTAGGTAGATTAATAATCAGTGTAAACTGCTACTCAGATTTCCACTGGCTTAAACAATCACTTAAAATTAATTCAAAAATAGTTGTTAAAATTATCTCCTTTGCTCAGAATTTCATATTCATCCTCCCCTCCCCAATATAAAGAAACCAAAGAAGAGGGAAAATCTTTGTCCAACTTTCTGTTAATTAAGGGATATTTCCTCAAAATCCCATCTCCACAGCATTTTTGCTGACTCACCTTGTGTGCTTACGCATTAAGCCAGTCCCGTACTCAAACTATTTCTTTCGTAGATCTTTGTAACAATAGTATGGCTTTAGAAAATTAAGTCATCAATGACTTAAAGTTTTCATGTGATGTTTTTTCTTGGTCAACGAACAAAGCCCCAAACAAGTTATAATTACTGTTAAATAGAAAGGAAAAAAACCCTGAAATATAAAAACACATTGTAGAGCACACACTGTTCCAAAAATGAAGCCAAGGTCCAATTATAACCTGAAAGGAACACATAATTTGTACATATGGGAAGGCATTCTGACCCAAGTACTAGCAATGCACCACAAATAAGAGCAGTGTCTGGCAAACACTTTCTCCACTGACCATGGGATGAAAATCCAAAAAGGCAAAAGGTCAATTAACATCTCAGATGTTTAAGATCAGAAATTAAGCCAAGTTTCTCTCTTCAATGTGGAGTTTTGCTTGGTATTAGAATATAAGGAAAGGCATTTCAGTCACAGAGTCACAGAATAGCAGAGTTTAAAGGGGACCTCAAAGACTATGTAGCCCAACCTAGAGATCATAACTGAATTATTATGTATCATGGATTTAGAATTGGAAAGTGCATGAGAAGTCACTGAGTCCCATCTTCTCATTTTAAAGATAAAGATATGGATGGGAAGATAAGATGAGATGATATCCTCAAGTCCCATTGATTAATAGCTGGCACAGTTGAAATTGGAATTCTGGTCCTTGACCAAAACATCATTCTTTCAACTTTGACTCTTCTAAAACAAGCAGAATTTTATTTTTTCTCAAAACTAAGCCTATGGTTACTGGTATACAGAGAAGATCTTTCTTCTTGTAAATGACCACTTCTCCAAAATATCACAGCAAACAGAGATTTGATGACCTCTAAGGCTCCTTCTAACCCTAATGTCTTTCTTTAGCACTCAGGGCAATCTAGTTAGTGGCTCACTCAGGACTCTACAGAGGCAATAGACTGCTCTTTGCCTGTGATTTTTTTTAACATTTTAAATAAGTTTCTCCTTCAGGAAACTAAATGGCAATGGAGTAATAAGGATTAGGCAAGTATCCATTTGCCCAAAACAAAGGGATGACAGCCAAGTGGATTATTCATCTAAATTATGCTCACATTTACTGTCTAACCTTGAGGCCAAAAGTAACAGATAAGGATTGTGTCAACTGTTAAATTGGATAAAAAAATGAGCTGTTGGAATGTGTTTTGGTCCTCCATTTATTGTATATAGTCCTAGCCCACCACTTGGAATAAAGCTATCTTCAGTCCTTTCAGACAGTTGTCATATTTAAATACAAGTGTCATGAGTAAGTTTTAATATATCCAAAAGGCCAAGCTTACAGTAATTTTGCTTGCTTCTGATTTTCACTGCTCCTGTTCACCTACAACCATGCTACTTTTCTCCTCTTCCTAGTAAAAAAATTTCTTTCTATAAAGGACAATCTTTTCAGATTCATTTATCCAGTTTCTTTAACAACCCTGGGCTCATGTTGATCATCAGCATGAATAGATTAATAGATGGTTGTAAAATACTTTGGATATATAAGTAGACAGGATCACTTTAATCAGTCAAATTTTCTCCACCATCCCTGGAGATATGAGGAATATTCTTTTCTAGACAAAATAGTGCAGTTGAGTGTCCAAAGCAGTCACTTAGTGACTTGTAACCTGGAAAATATCCAAGGAGTAGCTGAAGATATAAAGACTAGATAATGAAAAACTCAGATGAGGTGAGTGGGAATTGATGGTCTTTTCCAGCCACTGAGTTGTACTGCATATGAGTAATTAGGAGAAAAAATATTAGGAAACAAGGCCAGAAAACTTCTATAGCTACAATTTTTCTTTAAGTTTTCTTAAATTCACATCTTACCTCTGTAAATTCATAACTTGAAGCTCAAGGGTTCTGGAAACTCAAGGGTTTAGCAGCTGACAAATAGTTAGCAGAATACATTGTGAATTGTCAGAAAGTAGGACTAGGAGTCTGGAGATCTAGGTTCTGGTTTCAGCTCTGCCATTAATTACCTGTGTGACTAGAGGCAATTTTTTTTCTTCATCTATCAAATGGGAATAATTATAACTGTCCTATTTACCTTGTTGTTGTGAAAATCAAATGACATGATAAATGGGCATTAAAAGTGCAGTATAAATGTGAAATAATTTTACATTGATCATAATTATCATTGTCTTGGTTTAATAATTCATAAATAATTTCTAGAACTCCATAGTGCATCTATAGAAATATCTGGAGCAGAGGTCTGGGAAAAAATGGGGCAGATTTGGGGATGAAACAAAACCTGAAACAAAATTCTAGATATCTACCCACCTGGGGCAGAGATTATAATCAAGGACCCTACATTTTCTAGGAGAATACAATTTTGAAGAAAAGCAAGTATATTTAAATGAAGTTTTGTAAAAGGAATATCCTTTATTTAATCATGTATTCTGCTTCTGATTCAAAAAATAAGGTCATATTAACTTTAATAGATAATATAGATATAGTTTATTAAGCTTTGCATTTTATATACATTAATTCCTTAAATACTAAAAATCCCAAACTACCTTCATACTAATATCAGTGATCAAAGTAACCCACTGATCTGCTAGATTGGGTCATCTCCCATGTAGTTAGGCATAAGTGCTCCAGCTTTGGATTCAGGAGACACATTGTCAGCTTCCTTGCTAAAAGAAATGTAAGATCAGCAGCTAAAGGAAAGAAATTCAGACTAGATCAAAAGAGGCAGCTGTGGACTTGAGGGCCAGTCTCAGGCGTTCCTAGAAAAACACATATTTTAGCTGCCATATGCGTGTAGTTGTCACTGATTCCATAATGGAAAAAGGAGAGCAATCCCCTCCCTTCTCCCTTCCTGGAAGTACAAAAGAAACTTGACTTCATCTGTGTTCCAACAAAAAGAATGAATTGAAAGAGGCTTAAAAACTGTCTCTCCCACTCCATCAAGGTGATAAGTCTTCCTGGTTTAGTTGCCATTCATCTTTGAGATCTTTCCTCTCCCCATCACAGATATCTGGGATCAAATAGGAGTCATTGGTGGTGCAAGTACATATTTTACCAAGATGCTGGAGAGCACATCTCACTGGAAGGGCTCAAGGCCTATTTTCAGCTTGAGACCAAGATATGTTACACTTTTATCAATTGTTTCAAAATATTGAAATTTTTTTATTTAAATATAAGGTAATGTCAATTGATGGATTTTTCCTGAGAATCTTAATAAAGAATTAGTAACACAGCATTAACCAGTCTCTATCTCTAATTATGAAGTATATCTTTTTTGCCTGCAATCCTAAATCAGCTGGTTTACCTTGCATGTATAAACTTGAAAGCAATATCCCCATGCAAACAAGATATTAATATTAGAAACCTAAAACCTCAAGATATTATTTCCCTAAATTTTAACTGCTTAATGAAGTCATCTTTCAGTCCATTTAATTGATTGCTGAGATTCAGTTTCACAAATGTTGGTACATACCAGATGAAGGAGGACACCATGTTCTTTATGCCATCGTATTAGTAAAACATGCCCTGGGATTGAATTATAGAAGTAACATGATTTATTTCTACAACAACCATCTGAGAGAAGTCAGAAGGGACATAAACAGAAAGGAAAAGATCATAACATTGACAGAGCAATGACTTAAAATCAGGTTAACAAGTAGTTCATCAAAATTGGATTAACTTCATCAAATATCCAAGGTATAAGGGCACTGTTCTTCCCATTTGTCTCTTCTTGGAGGGAAAAAGTGGGGGGAGAAGTACAGGTGTCACTGCAGGTCACTTGACAAGTATTTAATTACTCTATGGTAATTCAACTCTGGTCATTTCTAAATTTATTTTCTCAACTGTTGTCCTTTGCTTAATTCAAGTAACCTAAGTCTTTGTTTATGTTTCTACTTTGAATTATCTCTGGGTTTTTTATTTCTGCATATTGTGCAATATTACTCATCACTATTATTTGATTTATTTAGAAAGAATAAAAAATTAGAGCAATGTTTAAAGATAGATAAACACCAGTGTACAATTTTGTGCATCTTACTAATGCTTAATATGTCAATTCCTTTTTAATGAAACCCTGGTCAGGTTGAGTTAGTGCAGGAATTCCAACTGGCTTATCTTTTTTGTATTGATAATGTGTGTTTTGGGGGCATGAAATAAAACAAGGGTACTCTGTCTCCTTCTCCAGAGTCAGCTCAACACCACTGGGAAGCCACATTTATATTGCAAAGTAATATTTGTCCTTCGTTCTGGAAGAGGACCATGACATCAGAGAGGTGACATGCAAGTGAATTGGATTTGAGTATGCTAGGTCACCTGCCTCACTTTCCCTTCAGAACCATTTGGGTTCAGTGGCAAGATACAGATCTGGATGACTGGAGAGGACCTGGATGAATTGGGAGACGTTAGAAGCTAAGTTCTTCAACAAGACTGTTTGAGTCCACACTCATTCAGTGATTAATGCTAGATAGCAACTGAAGCAAAGAATCTTTTCTTTCACCTAGTCCAATAATAATTAAAATGAATGAATGAATCTGGGAGAGGAGGACCCTCAGGGTTTCTGATCAAAGCAGAAATGATTGCTATTTATATTTGATCTGAGTCAATCAGAACTCAAACAATGACTAAATGGGGCTTGGCCTAGAACCTATTGGTGGCCAATTAGAATCAGATTGGTTTTGGTCATTAAGGTGTGGTTATTAAGAAAAAAATGTAGCCAGTAAACCCCAAGATATCTCGGGAGGATTCAGAGGTACAAAAAAGGGGGAAATGCTTTTAAGAGCATCTGTAGGTAAGGATATGATATTCTATGTGGACAGAGGAAGGAAAGGAGGGAAGGAGAGAAAGAAGGAGGAAGCAAAGAAGGAAGAAAGGAAAGAGGGAAATAGGAAAGGGAGAAAGGGAAGGAAGGAAGGAAGGGAGGAGGGAAGGAAGAAAGAAGGAAAGAAGGGAGGAGGGAAGAAAGGAAGGAAGTTAGGAAGGAAGGAAAGAAAGAAGGAAGGAAGTTAGGAAGGAAAGAAGGAAGGAAGTTAGGAAGGAAGGAAGGAAGGAAGGAAGGAAGGAAGGAAGGAAGGAAGGAAGGAAGGAAGGAAGAAGGAAGGAAGGAAGGAAGGAAAGAAGGAAGGAAGGAAGGAAGGAAGGAAGGAAAGAAGGAAGGAAGGAGAAGGAAGGAAGGAAGGAAGGAAGGAAGGAGGGAGGGGGGAAGAAAGGAAGGAAGGAAGGAAGGAAGGAAGGAAGGAAGGAAGGAAGGAAGGAAGGAAGGAAGGAAGAAGGGAGGGAGTCTTCCAACCAACCAACTTAGAAGGTCTCTCTTATTATGCAATGTACATTTATGTTACTTTACTTTCAATTTAAAATATGAAAAAATATATTATATTTGGTAACTAGCCTACTTCATACAATCAGTGTTTGAAATAGTTGTGATTGTCTCTCTTTTCTATTAATTTGCTCAATTCATTTGTACTGGAGGATGTCTAAGTGGGTTCGTCTGATTTTCTTTTTTGCCATCTCACAGTGGAAAAATTAATGGGAACCAAAATTATTTTTAAAAAGCATAAAATAGAAGTATCTGGTGAGCTATAAACTGTTTGCTCAACTAATAATCCAGTGTTGAGTAAATATTTTGCCCCTGAAGACAAATATACTGCTTGCAAAGTTTCCAGATGTTTTCAGACAAGCCAAGTGAAAATGTATACCTCAAAATGACTCTGTCTATATGCATGAGGCCATATTTATCACAAGCAACACTAAAGTTATAAATGACACTGAGACTTTTACCAAAACTTTACAGGGTTAGTTTGCAAAAACAGCTCTCCAAAAGACAAAAAAAATAATTTGTCTTTTATTAATATGTAAATAGATTAATTAAAATTTATTCTTGGTAGAAGGTCATAGATTTCATCATACAGATTCTAGACATCAAAAAAGACAGCATTAATAAGAATAATAGAAACTCAGGGATACCAAAGATGTGTCTAAATTCCAGGATAAAACCTGTTATGTCTCAAATCAGACATCCATCCTCTTTTCTATTTTTTTTTCTATGAGAAGAAGCCAGGGCAAGCAAGATTTCCCAAGGACAAGTCCTCAGCCAGAGCAAGAGATGGAAGTTCAAAGAGGCCCTTATTTCTGAATAAGACAGAGGAAAGGAGGCTAGGAATTTGAGGAGGTCTTAATAGCAATGAGTCATCTTAGCACAGATTTAGTACAGTACTTAACTTTTAACCAGTACTTGATATTACTCCAGTCTTCTTATATTCCTCAGAAGACAGAGATGATAGCATATAGATATATTTTTAGGTATGAAATATCATCATTTCCTCTTTCATAGTCTCTTCAATTAATGTGACTCCAAACATTTTCACCTTCCCTCATACCCTATTCCTATTCTATTAATAACTAGGTTGATTATTGCATAAAACTTTACTTTCCATCATTTCTAATAGCAACCCATACAGGATACAGGATAAGATCACCAAGTCTCTGATGCAAACTACTTTTTAGAAAAAGCTTTGAGTTATAAAATTGATTTATAATTTGATTTATAATTTGAATTATAAAAACCTCAACCATCCATCTGACCATAAGAACTCAAGCAATAGAGCAATGGGAAGGCACAGATAGCACAATAAAGCATATCTCATTATTAACATGAATGTTTCTTTTAGTTATTAATTTGTTTAGGAGTTTAATTGTTTTTTGATTGTCACAGACTGTTTTCTTTCCTCAGCACTTTATCTCTAGTAATAGGGAATTATGAATTAAATTTATTTATTTAATATATTTATTAAATTTATTTATTAAATACTTAGTATTCTAAGGCAGTTAGATGACACAGTGGGTTGGACTGGGCTTGATATTCATCTTTCTGAGTTTAAATCCAGTCTCAGTGACCCTGGACAAGTCACTTATTTTTTTTTTTTTTTTGCCAACTATAATATGAGCTGGAGAAGGAAATAAATGGTAAACCATTTCAGTATTTTTACCAAGAAAACCCCAAATGAGTCATGAAGAGCAGAATACGATTGAAAATGAGTGAATAACAACAAATGCTAAGCAAAGGTGCCTCATTTGATCCTTAAAATAACCCTGGGAACTAGGTGCTATTATGATAGCTATTTTACAGTTGAGGAAGCTGAGGAGGAAAAAGATTAAATTACTTGTTCCCCAGGGTCACGCAACAAGTATCTAAAGTTGGGTATGAATTCAGGTCTTGCTGATTCCAGTTCTAGTGCACTATCCACTGTTTCGCCCAGCTGAAAAAGTCTCAGACAAACAATTGTTGCTCTTAGGCTAGTAAGCAAAGAAAGTTCTAGGCTGTTTGGTCACAAGTTGACTTCTTTCATTTTCCAAAACTGGGTTATCCCTCTATTTATTTCTATTATCCATCAATCAATAAGACAGAATGGCTCACTAGGTCTCTAGTCATTGTTCTATAAAACAAACAGAAAAGATGACTCCATTGGACTTATGACTCATAGAAGAAAATAAAAAGAACTTATAAACACATGTAAAATGAAGGCGAATGGAAGCCCCAAATCAGAAATTAGAGTATTTAGATTAAGAACTGAAAACAGTCTTAATGGTGACCTAGTCCACTAAAATGCTTTCATTTTCAGATGGGGAAACTGAGGCCTTAAAAAGTATCCCTAAAGTCACAGGATTAGTTCTGGGACCCAAAGCTCTAGAAACAAGAACATGTTTAGCTCAAGCTAACATAGCTTGAATTCTTTAACCTCAATCCACTATCAATCCACAATCTCATAATTCTGACTTCCTCAGAATTAAATGGTTTTTTACCATTTACCAAAAAATGATTACCATTGTCAGGACTGACTCTGACACTGTTTGAAATAGACTTGTTCCTAAGAACTAACACTGGAGTATGACTATAAAAGCTGCCTCTAAGAGATTAGTCAGGGATCACTTTGTCTCCACCCTGGCGTCTATCTTTGGGTATCTCCTGCATCTCATCTACATCAACATCTCTCCTTTGCTATTTAGGCAGGAGGTCTTATCCTTTTTTTTTTTTTTTTTTTTTTGGTCTGTTTTTCCCCTTACTATCCTTATTTAAAGAACTGCTTTACCTCCTAAAGTGTGTTCACTTTAAAATATGTATGTATGTATATGGGTGTGTGTGTGTGTGTGTGTGTGTGTGTTCCAGAGAACTGTTTTTTAAACATTTTATCAGCACTACCCTCAGTTCTTCTGCATGAAAATTCCCCTCACTCTACTAGATCCTGACAAGTTTCCCACTTTTGTTCTTCTGTTATTCCTTAGGATCTACTTCCCTTTTTCATTTTGACTGCCCTATCTTCCTTTTGTGTTCCTGTCTTATTAATCTTTCCTCTTATGCTCATACTATGTGGAGGCTCTTTTAGATTTCTTAATTTAACTCTTTTCCATCCCTGACATGGATTTCTTGCATAGGACAGTTCCTGGGTGGCAAGAACTATGTATTATATACTTATTTCATCCCATTATCACTCGGCATTTTGTGGGCATGCAATAAAATATGTTGAATGGTTTAATACTCAAAACAGATTAAAAAACCATTTTAAAAGAAGTTCCAAAACCATTCTTGTCATTCTATTTTAACACCTATACATTTTATTTATTAGAAAAAATTTCCTTATATGTAATTTAAATACCAAAATGTTACACCAAATAGCATAATGCACTTTTCCTTCACCTTACAGCCTCAGTCACCCCCATACTCTTTCCAGGTTGTTCATAGGAAACTGGGCTTGAGACAAACTGCCCTAAACACACTGCCTGCCTGGGTACATTGCTGCCTAAATATCATCAGCTGCAGCTTAAATCCATTTCCTCTCATTCTGTTCTCAATTGAGAACAACAGCTGGTCAACGTGATTTATGTGATTATTTTCCCCATGCTTTTATATTCCATGCAAAAATCAGGCCTGTGAGGAGGACAGATCTGCTTAGAACTTATTGGAAAACTCTTTTCAGATTGATTTCTTTTTATGGGTGAGGAGCAAAAAAATGAAGGAAATTGCCTTTGTTTATAGCATGTGTACATTTATTCATTCACTTATCTGTCTTATATTCACATGGTTGTTTTGTATATTATCTCTCCTATCAGAATATAAATTCTTTGAGGGCAAAGATATAATTTTTTTGGTCTTTCTTTTCATCCCTAACACTTGACATAGTGGCTGGCACATAAGAAACAATAAATGCTTGATGACTGATTGCCTAATGATGGCTTCCTAGACCCCAATCTGGGGTCATCTTGTATGACATCCAGTTTTGGGACACTGGCCCAAATTCTAAGGATACTAATTAAGCCTTAATTTTTTAAAAAATGTCCAAAATAGCTTACTATGATAGTTCAAAGTATGTGATAATTGGAATATTCTTGGAATTCAGATGTTATGCTAAACTGCCTTGGGCTGCTTTGACCTGTAAGTCAAGTAAAAAATGTCCAGAAACCCAGAGACATATGAACGTCAAAAGATGGGTCAGACATATTATAATTTCTCATGGGCAGGGTTTCTCTTACTCTAATCTAAATGAGGAGTCCAAAGATACAAGTAGAGGATCTTCCAAACTTGAATAGGTTAAAAACTGCAACATTCTTTCTTTCTCCCCCCTTTACCCCCCCCCCCCCCCCCCCATTGGGGCTAAGTGACTTGCTCAGGGTCATATAGCCAGGAAGTGTTAAGTGTCCAAGACCATATTTGAACTCAGGTCCTCCTGACTTCAGAGCTGGTGCTCTATCCATTGTGCCACCTAGCTGCTGACAAGGGAATTCTTAATTCATCTAATCTGACCATTTCAACCTAATTTTAGGAGCAAAGCTACTTGATGATTGGCTAAGGATGAAGGAATAACCTCCCACTCTCATAAATAGCCCTGGTTATTGGTAGATAATAAAATCCCTATCCAAGGAGAGGTATAAAGATAAAATTCATTTAAGCAAAGAAAACAAGAAAGTTAACAGGGGGAGGTGGAAAGGGTGAGGAAAGATGAAAGAGAACATTGGAAAAAATATGATTTCAAATGGAAATCCTTAAATATCTATAAAATAGCTACTAAAATCACATGTACTCTGACAACAGAAACAAAAATTTCTGCAGTTCAAATGTAGAAAGAATTGAAAGATTGTCTCAAGTTTGATTAAAACTCAAATGTTAAACAAATCTTCATAAAACACATATTCTCTTCCTTTGGGGTTTCTTTACTATTGCTTTAGCACTTTCTATCTTTTATTTTAGTAGTCTGTGCACTTGTTTAATCCCCTCTACCAGACTGTAATTTTCTTGATGGCAAGAAATTGTCATGTACATATATTTATTTGCTCACATGATTTTCACATAGTAAGTCCTAATGAATGATAAAATTATTTTAACCCAGAAGTTCTTCAGAAAAAGAGTTGGGGTAGAGTCTTGCCTTTAGGAGAAAAAAATCCTAGTATGTTTTGCTGCTTCTACAGCTCCCTTAAATCATCTCAGAAAAGATTGGTGTTTTCCTGTGAATATTGCACTGAAAGGCAAAAAGAGAGTAAAATTTGATATTTTACTGTTTCTGATGCTGGTGTTGAAATAGCTAGCATTCTTTCTTGTAAAGCAGGAATGAGAACAAAATTGATGACCTCCTGTCTCTTCTTCCATCTGGTGGGTGGTTTGACACTGGAACTCATCATTCAAGGGAGGTTGAGGAAGCTGCTTTGCTGGACTTTTTCAAGAGAAATTCAGAAAAATATAAAGTACTGACCAGTCACAGAAGAAGTAGTGCGGGGCAGTAGAAAGAGTTCTGGACTGAGAGAAGGTGCACTTTCTGTTTCTGAGACCAGTTTCCTAGTCAGAAAAATGAGAATGTTCTAGTGGGAAAAGCACTGGATTTGGAGTTAGAAAGACTCATTATCCTGAGTTCAAATGTGAACTCAGACATTTACTACTTGTGTGACCCTAAACAAAACATTTAACCCTATTTGCCCCAGGTTCTTCATCTAATAAATGAAGTGGAGAAGGAAATAGCAAACCATTTGTATCTTTCCCAAGAAAACCACAAATGGCCTTCACATACAATTGAAAATGACTGAACACTAACAAAAAATACTACTTCCTGAAGTTGTTTTGAGAAAAATACTGTTTTAATACTAAAGTATTCTGTAAATTATGAATTAAAATTATAGAATATTATCTAAGTATCAAAATATGTTCTTTTCAACCTTATGACTTTTTCCTTTAGGAAATGCCTTGGGACTTACACTACAATACATATATACACACAGAAAAAGACCATGGGATATGAGGAGGGTATGAGATTTGAAACTTCAAATATAGTGCCAGTTTCCATGACAGCAACATACCAAGGATGGGGAGTCACTTTTGTTCATCATGAGAGATAAATATATCCAGAAATCTGGTCTTGATCAACTTCTTGTGAACCCAACTCGGTTGTTCTTTCCAATTCCTCTGCTGTGAAAACTTTTTCTCTTAAGCCAAGCTTTTCATGGGTCTTAACTCTGCCAATCCTTGGCTAGGGTTTTGATATCATTTTCATTTCCTGCATTTTGTGAAATCTTTTATCCTCTCAGGATCTTCCATGGGTAGTTTGTCTTTTTTTTTTCCTGTCTCCCTGGCCTCTTCTCCCATAATCCTCAGCCCAAGGAAGAGATTCATCTTAAGCATGGGCACCTATTTGCCCAGAGTTCTCACAGAATCACCAAATTGCAAAATTTATCTTCCTAGTGGATCAATTTGTGTAGGACTTACTGCTCACTTCAGGGACAAATCCTAGTAGAAATTCTTGGAAAAGTCACTAAAAACTAATAAAGCATCTCAGAGAAGTCCTTTTCATTTTCACTTAGTTAAGCTGCATCAAATTAGAGAATAGGTGGAGATGAAGAGAATTTAAATTCTTATCTACTTCAAAGATTACATCTTTGAATTCTTTTCCCCTCACTCCCACCCTTTTCCTTACCATTACTCCTCCTTCTCTGGAACATTTTTCATCAATATGCCTCCATTCATCCTGTTAAAAGAACTTAAGGTTTTGTGCTTCCCTAATGACAAATGCAGACTATGTGGGAAAATGTGAAATAGTCTATCCAGGGCTAGATCTGGACCCAAGAAGAACTGCATTCAAATATTGCCTCAGGTCAACAAATCTCTTTGTCTTTAGCTTTTCTCATCTGTAAAATGATGGAGGTAACCTTGATACACTTTAAGGTTTCATTCCAGTACTAGCTTGATGCTTCTATCAACCAAAGCATAATAATATCAGACACTCTAATTGTCCCAAGGAAAATAACCAAAATACAACATCTTTCCAATGCCCTTCTTGATCATGTTAATAGAATTTCTTTCTCACTTTTTTTCCCCTCCTACAAGCTAAATACTGTATAGTAGTGATTCCAATAAAGCTACATTATTAATCCCTTAAATCCCATTTTTGTGAAGAGGATGATGAAGGCAAGTAACATGTTAGGAAGACCTAGAGAAAGTAGCCAAGGAAAGAGGCAGACAGAAGACAGACAGGGGAGCATTTAGGTAAATTGCTGCATCATCTAGAAGATAAAAGAAGTATGGTTTTCTCATGCCCACTGTAGAGAATCTATTCTTTAAAAATGAAGTGTCTGGGGAGATGCAAGGGAAAGGAAAATGTACATACAGAAATTCCAAATTATGCTTACATATGGGAACAACCAAAACTCCATAGAAAATATAGCAGCTATTCTCCTAAGAAAATAAAAATTACAGATGAAATATTACAATAAATATATTCTATCTTAGGAATTTTTTTTTGCTGGGTTCCTCCAAAAATGCTTAACCATCCCTAGATATGTCTTCCCTCTCTAAAGGAAAATATTTAGCCTTTTTCTAATGTCAGAATTATTTGGGGAATTGTGTTTTTTCTCTTTCCTTTGCATATGAATATGCTAATCATCACATGCCTTGAGAATCTTTAGAATGCCCCTTCCAGACTAATACTCCAATCTATAACATCCTCTTGTCCTAATAAGTAGCCCTTGCCTTGGGAATGTCAACCAATAATACACTGGGCTAGAAAAATGATCTGACCTTTTCTAATATTTACAGACCTATTTTTTAAGTATTGATTTGGTGGAGTAAAATTCTACCTTAGATACTCTCCTCCAATAACCATACAAGATTCCTTAAAAATACATAGCATCAGAGTTGGCTATGCTGGATGATTCTAAGATGTAATATCAAGCAAGACATAAAACAAAGATATGTTTGTCAAAGCTATTTTTCCCCTGTCCTGGAAGATGCTTTGCACAAAGTCCAAGTCAGAGTTTTTCCAAGCATTTTTTTTTTCAAGTGATGACTTTGAATTGATTGAATCAAACCCTATAATATTGCTGCTTCTCTGAAAGGAGATTCACAAATCCTCAGGAGAATCCAATCAAGCTACCCATATAGAAAAGCCAAGTGGATGAAAAAGGTTTAGTATTTCCTTCAATTATAGTCTATTCTCCAATGTACAAATGAATGGACAATTAATAAAACTGACCTATCAGACACTGCATGTAGATAATAAGCTAGGTCAAGTATAAAACAGAAGAACTCAAGCTTCTGGGGTATACTCTGGGAACTATACAGTTTCCCCCTTTAACAAAGACCAGTTTTTTCATGACCAATTATCTTACAATGAGGCTAAATGGCTGTGAATCATAGAAAACCACAAACTCTGAAGAATCTGTATTGTAGGTAACCCAGAGAGCCACAGAAAGAAAATATAAATCCATTTCACCTGAGAAAATTTTATGGCAATCCAGGTATATAGGTATATCAAATAGGTATTAAATTAAACATTTACTGATAATAAATCATAATTTCACAATCCCTATCTTCAGTTATGAAATCTCATACAGTATTATGAACCACAGTTTAAGAAGCTAGGGGGGGTTATAGTATACTTATTAACAGTGCAAAATTGAATACCAGTTCTAAGCATTTATATAGCAGCTACTATGTTATCAGATGTAGCATAAAAGATTGTAGCAAAGAAAACTATGACTAGAAAATGTGTGTAGATTATGTTGTGACTCAACAAGAAAAACAAAAATCCTTATAAGGGATTGTAAAATATTGAGGAGATGACAATAATGAAGGGTTAGTGAAGAAAAGGGGAAAATCAGCAAGAGAATGATGGAAGGGACTAAGCATTTATATAGCACCTACTATGTTTCAGGTACTGTGCTAAACATTTTTTACAAGAATTATTTAATCTTCACAATAATCTTATAGTTGCTATTATTATCCCCATTTTTTAGTCAAGGAAACTAAATTTAATTGACTTGCCCAGGATCATATAGCCATTAAGTGTCTGAGGCTTTATTTAAATTCAGTTCTTCCTGATTCCAGATCCAGCATTATCTTTTGCCCTGAAGTTCCCTCTGGCATAGCTAAGGAAAATTACTGGATGAGAAAGCCCCAGAACCTGAGGCAAATTTCAGGGTGAGAAGGTAGCCTACAATTTAATAACACGGGTTTTTTTTTTAAAGCAGCTTCCAGGGAGTATTATGTAAAAGATCCAATCTAATCTCCTACAAATGGTCCCTGCAGTCTTTTTGAGTTCAAACCTGCCGCATTAAGACATATCTAATCTTTTGGTGTAGTACTGTAGATAGATGACCATTAATAACAATCGTGAGCCCCCCCATTCCCTCCTCACCCAAAGACCCAAGGACCCTTCCTAATAAGCAGAGGAAAAAATATATTATCTTTAGCATAAATATGTGTGAAGTATAATTTACTATATTCATATTCACATGACTTTGGGGGATGGAGGGGATGAATAAGACTTGTAATATTCTTGGTGTTGACTAATGACCTTTTACACTTTTGTTCATACATTCTTCTCATTGATAAACATTTATATTCACTTTTAATATGTATATGTTTAGTTATTTATAAACTAAGTGTACTATTGTACTAATGTTCATGTACATTCTAGAACTTATATAAAAATGATATTTTTAAAGGATGAGATAAAATAATATTTGATCCTAGAGAGCCACTAGATTTTACTGTGTAGGGGAGCTGTTTGGTAGATGACTTAGAAAAAGGACAAACCTGAGACAGATAGGAGGCAGTTGTAATAGCTTAGGTGAGTGTAATGAGAGCATTAGCTTGATGGTAGCTTTGTGAGTAGAGCGGAGGGAGTAGGTGTTTTGAAGATGAAAATGAGATGGGGGAGGATGAGGTAAGGCAGAGTTAGGATTCAAAGATGATGCTAACATTGAGAATCTGGGTATCTGGAAGGATGGTGTGGCCCTCCAAAATAATAGGAAAATTCAAAAGAGGGTGGGTAAGGAAACCTGTGACTAATTTCAAGCTTGCTTATTTTATGCCTCTCATTCCAAAGGAAAAGCCCTCTATTAGAGGTAAAGCACTTACTCGCTAGTGCACAGAACCAATACTCCAGGGTGATTTGGCTAGCAGAGATATGCCTTGCGGTGTCAAGGGTCAGAAATTTCTTATAATCATGTTTCTCCTTAACACTAACTAGTACTTTGGGGGCCAACTTTAAAAGAACTACAGATTGACCTTTTTTTTCCCCTTTCTTGTTCATTTGTGGATTCCAAACTGACCATCCATGAAGACTTTGTGGCTGTGGATAAAAACTGCCTTTGTGGTTATCTAGGTAATGGCTAGGTTATAACTTGCCTGTATAGCTGAGACCAGGCTCAGAAGGGAAGAAAGGATGGGGAGAAGTTAAGAGCTTATACTGCAGAGAGAGAAGGCAGAGAGGGAGACTGTTAAGGGATAAGGGTAGGTATCTATGTCATGAAGCCAAATCCCACAATAAGCTATCAGAGGGACAGTGGTACACAAACCATCTCTGACTCCAATTGGTTGATCATACATGGAGACTGGTCATTACTTCCATGTAGTTCAGGTCTTCTTGTGGTCAGGCCATGGCTTCCCTAGTGCTATAATCTTTACTTTATTGGTTTTTTCCTCAATAGTATCTTATTTTTCTAAATATATATACAGATAGATTTCAACATTCATTTTTGTTCTAAATTTTTCTTCCCTTCCTTCCTTCCCTCTCCCCTCTCCAAGACAGTAAGCAATCTTATAGTTAAATATATGCAATGCTTTATTTACATATTTGTCATGTTGAACAAAAAAACAGTCAGAACAGAAGGTGAAAAAACTATGAGAAAAAAAAAAAAAACAACAACCAAACAACCTACCACAGAAAGGTAAAAATACTGTTTTGATACATATTCAGTCTCTGTAACTCTCTTTCTGGATGTGAATGGCATTTTTCATCCCAAGTCTACTGGAATTGTTGGATTGCTGCATTGTTGAAAAGAGACAAATCCATCACAGCTGATCATCACATAATCTTGCTGTTATTGTGTACAGGTTCTCCTGGTTCTGCTTACTTCACTCAGTTTCAGTTTTTGTAAGTCTTTCCAGGCTTTTCTGAAATCGGCCTGCTTACTATTTCTTACAAAGCTATAACATTGTTCCATTACATTCATATAACATAACTTATTCAACTATTCCCCACCTGAAGGACATCCTTCAGTTTCCAGTTTCTTGCCAGTACCAAATGAGCTGCTTCAAACATTTTTTGCATATGTGGATCTTTTCTCTCTTTTATTATCTCTTTCAAATACCAAACCAGTAGTGACACTACTGGATCAAAGAATGTGTACAATTTTATAGCCTTTTGGGTATAGTTCTAATTTTATCACCAGAATTGTAATTTCTACTTTGGAGAACACATATATGAGAACTCCCCAAATTCCCTCTGTCACTAAAAGTTAACATGTCTTATGCAACTTGTAATTTCAGAAGTATCCTGGACCCTGAGAAGTTAAATAATTTGTTCAGTGCCCCCAAATCAGAATATGTCAATAAGATTTGCACTCAGATTTTTTTCTGAATTCAAGGATGACTTCATTCTGCTTTTTTCCTTTAGGGTATATAAGGTAATTCTCAGGTTATAGAACATTCAGTTAATTAGAGAAGCCTGTCCTACTTTGGCAAACAAGAGTTTATTGTAAATATAATCAAAGAGTCTGCTAGTGCTTGATGCTTTATTTATTGTACAAACACTAAAGTGATCATTGTCATCTCATTTTCCATCTTAAAAATAAAGCAGAAAGTTGATGGGGAAGACTGGGAAGAGAATACTAATGTGGCTTATCCTTGTTTTTAAAGCTTTACAATTTCTTTCATTTTCTAAAAAGCATATCAATATAATATTTCCAACAAAAGACTTACATTTCTAATATTTCAACTTCCTTCAGTTAAACCTCCCAATTACAAGTGTTCTGATCTTTCAGAATTCACTGTGACAGACTGAATTTTTGGCTAATGGGAAGGAAACTATGATGTAAGATTTGCCCATGCTAAATGCCAGCACTAGAAACAGCCAGAAAAAGCATCAACTTGATCATCTCGATGAGGAATATCAGACCTAAAAGGAATTTACTGTTGCTTTTCAGCTATGTCCAACTCTTTGTGACTCCAATTAGGATTTTCTTAGCAGATATTGTAGTGTTTTGCCATTTTCTTTTCCAGCTCTTTTAACAGATGAGGAAACTAAGGTAACCAGGGTTAAATGATTTTCCCATGTCCTCACAGCCAGGAAGTATCTGATTCCAAGCCCAGTGCTCCATCCATTGTACCTAGCCACCCAAGGACATATAATTCTACCTCATATTGCTTTGGACATCACAATGTCTTGTGCAGGGGTCACAAGAGCTGGTTTCCTAGTTCAACATATGGACCCATTCTCTGCCTCTGGGTAGCCACTTTCTCTACCTGATTGAAGTATTGGTTTTGAAGGATATATTTAAGTAAAAGATACTTCCGACCAGATGTTTCATTAGGCTGATCCAAACATTTGGACAGAACAAACAACCTTCTCTCCATCTGGGTGACATAAGTACTAGCCTTGACTATGTTTAACTTAAACATCAGAAATTCATTTCTTTTATACCATGCCTTTTACCCATTTTCCTGCATACCTTCCCTAAATATCTGACAATTTAATTTATCTCTGCCATGGTAACTATGTTTCTCCTTAACACTAACTAGTACTTTAGGACCCAACTTTGAAAGGGCCACTGATTGACCTTTTTTTTTTTTTCCTTTTTTGCTCAATTGTGGGCCCCCAACTAACCACCCATGAAGACTTTGTGGCTATGGATAAAAGCATCTGCAACTACATAACTACACAATTGGGCACTTAATCCCACAGAACAAAATTATTGTTGCCAAATGGACATGAGGCCAGAGCACAGGGACCACACTTAAGCTCCATTTGACATACTGCCTAGTCCATGGCTGATGGCATAACCAAGGGAAACTAAATAAGGTACCCCATGAAAGGTTGTCATTTTCTGTCCTTTTCATCATTGTTATAATATCAACATGTTCATAAGAATTAGCAGATCTCAGGCCACACATCAGAGAAAGATAGAGCCCAACCACACAGGAATCTAAGGAGACAAGAAGTACGATTCTTTGTAATGCTGGAAACTTAGCAAGAGAGTTTACACGAATGACAATCTCTCTTCTTTTTTTACTTCCATACTTTGTCTCTAAAATAGCAAAAGGAATCTAGTCTCATATACAATAATCACTACTTTGCTGAAAACTTCCATTTTTATTTTTATATATTGAATGAGGACTGGTTCATCTCTCAGTCATTCATGCACAGTTATAAAGATGGGACAATCTTGCCCATCGCAGCTTATAGGTGCTTCCTTCCACTGCTTCAAATCTCATCTAGCATCTTTTTTCTTAGATACTTATCTACTATCAAGATCTTGGCATCTGACTTTTCACTTGATTTATCTTGGCAGCCTCCATAAGATCCTAAGTGCCATCTCTCTCCTATGGGAAAACTTCTCTGTTTCTATATGTTTCTTTGCACTCCGTGAAGGATATTTATTTACACATACCAAGAAAAATACCTCAACACTAACAATGAGAAAGATCATAAGGAGTTCTGTAGACTCCAATACTGACCACTAAAGATAGTCTGAGTTTGCTCTTTGGACAGTGCCCAAGTCCACAAGACTCTCAGGAAATATCTGGGGTACCCCAAATCTACTGATATAAGGAGAATCCAATTCGGTGGCATTTTGCAAGATGGAAAGTTGATAGCAAATGTAATTCCCAATTTAACATTCTTGCCTGAGTGGGAAGCCTTCTTTGCTATGTTCAGCTTTTTTGACCAATATTTTCTATACTAAGGGGTCATACATGACCATCATAGTCTCATAGAAAATGCTGTGGTAAAGTGGTCAGTAGTTACCTAAAATAGAGTGTAATAACTATGAAAAGATTCAGTTCTTAATATTTCTCTATAATGGGGAGAGGGAAAGCAATATTACAGAGGGGCATGAAATAAAGATACTTTTTCCTCTCAGGGAGCTTCTTTTGCATTAGAAAGAGAGGCCTCAACCATTATGTGATTAATATAAACATTTTTGTAGGGGAGCTAAATTTTTTATATGTATTATAAATCTAGCAGAATTTCCTTATCTGCCAGATAAGGTAATAGGATCAGATTCAATCCAAGCCAACTTAATTCAATTCACTGAGTATTTATTGAGCAACATGAATTTGCAAAGTAAGTACAAATTTTTTTTTTGGTGAAAGAAACACTGACAATTGATGGTAAAGCTCCCATGTAGAAAGTGGCTCCCGATGTTTTTGGCTTTGAAGAGACTTAAGGATTCTGTGAGCTAGAGATTAGGATTTAGAGCATTCCAGAAACAGAATATATTTTGTGCAAATGGATGAAGTTAGAAGAGGGGGTGTTCATATAATGTATGTGGGAGGCAATAAGTAGGCTATAATGTAAAATGAGGTGGAGGGTGAGGAGGGAATGGGTGATTTAAAACCATCCTGGAAAGATAGATTGAAACTAAATTATATATGATTTGAAGTGACAAAGAGAAAGAACTGCTACGTAGAAGTAATTTTACATATCTATACCTATTTGTGTCTTGTAGTGGCCATCTTTGAGGTAGAGAGAGGGGAGGGAAGCAAAAAAGGGAAACAAGTTTACATGAGAACTTTATTATTTATATTTAAAAGGAAAAGCAAGTTGTGCATAGTGGATATGCAGTTTCATGTGCAATCATCTTTTTATTATACAATGTTATGGAAATGCTTGCTATATTTCATAACTCAAAATTAATTAATTAATTAATTAATGCCAAATAGAAGCTTAGTAGCAATAGGTGCCTCGTAAAGTGTCTGGAGCAGGATAGTGCTATGGTTATGCTTTCATTGTATAAAGATTTACTTGGCTGCTTGGAGGTGGTGTTAGGAGAAAGAAGCAAAGAGGTTGCTGTAATATTCCAATTGAGAAATAATGATGGGCCTGAACTAAGATCTGGGTAGAATGAAGAGTACAGACAAAAAGATTTTGTAGAGATGGAATGGATGACTTGTAATTAATTGGATCTGGAATGGATGAAGGAGAGTACAGGGTCAAGGATAACATTTAAGTTGTGTACCCAAGAGACTGGAAAGCTGGTGGTGTCCTTTACAATTTGGGGAAAGTTAGGGGAAGGAGTGAGTTTTGAGGGAAATATGATGATTTCTCTTTGGGGGATATTTGATTTGAAATGATTATGGAACATTTGTCTATACATAGGCAATGACAAAAAATTACAACTTAGGAAACATAATAAAGAGCTAGATATGTATATTTATTAGAAAGTCAAATGAATAGAAATAATAATTGCCTGATAGACCCAAATAAAATAAGCTAAAAGAATGATGTAGAAAGTGAGGGGAAGAGGTTCTAAGACAAAATCCTAAAAACAGGAGGGGAGACATGAGAATGATTTGATAAAAAAGACAGAAAAGGAAAAATCAGACAAGAAAGAAGGTAATTCAAAAAACAGTATCACAAACTTGGAAAAGACAAAACATCTAGAATAAAAGAGAATGGTCAACTGTGTCAGTTACATAGAAGTCCGAAAGTATGAGACCTAAGAAAATAGTAATGGATTTAGCAGTAAGGAAGTCATTGGTAACCTTAGAAAAAGAAATGTAATTGAATGGGGAAGGTATAATTCAGATTTTAAGAAGATGAAAAGTAAGGGGAAAGTGAGGAAATAAAGACATTTACTGCAGAAAGTTTATTTTAGAAGTTGCAATAAATGGAAGAAGGCTAGTTGGAGGGGATGGCAGAGTAGAGTCAAAATTTTGTGTTTTGTTTTTATTTTAATTGAGGAAATCTGGATATGTTCATAGGCAAATCAGAAAGAACTGGAATGACTGAAGAAGCAAACTCACAGAGGAGATGGAGTCAAGAGAAGAGGTAGGAAATCTGGCCTTTGTAAAGAGAAGAATAATTTATTCTTCTGAGAATGGAGGAAAAGAGGGTAGACTAGGTGGAGATAGCAAGAGAATTTGAAGTTCAGAAGCCATGAAAAGAGGAAACTCCTGAGAGAAGACTTCTTGAGGTGAGGCTATTGGATGAAAAGGCTGGATGGTTTAAGGAGAGCAAGGAGGAACAGAATAAACATTATAAGTATGTTAGGAGTTAATTAAGTGAAGGATCATCATACAATGGTGAGGACTTATAAATCTGTAGTAAACTTAGTTTACATGCATGAACAAGATAAATGAAAGAACACTTTTGAAGACCTTCCCACTCTATCATTCTACAGTTATATGTGCTTAGTAAAGTGATAGATTGAAGCAGAGTAAATAGAAGAGTTTTATGAAGGAGGTAAAATTTCAAACAGGTCTTGAAGAAGGATTGGTAATATTGTATTCTGTTCTGGATACATTTTAAGAGTAGCATTGACTGCATGCAGTATATACAGAAGAGGGAAGAGCATAATGCTATAGGACACACAAAACCATTTTATAGGAGCAATAATTGAAAGAATTAGGAACATTGTACACAAAAAAGAAAAGAGTAAAACAGAAGATGGTGGTTGTCTTTAGTAATTGAAGAATTACATATGGAGGAAGGATTGCACTTTCTCCATATAATTCCAGAAATCAGAACTGGAACCAAGAGGTGAAGTTACAAGGAAGCAGTTATTAGCATTATTGAACCAAGAACTTCCTAATTGTTGTAGCTATAAAACATCAAAGGAATCACTCATGAATGAATGAGTTAATGAAAGATAGTGTTCCTTGGCTGCTAAAGCACTGGATTTATAATTAGGATTTCTGGATTACACACTAACATCAATTATTTACTAGCTGTAAGATCACTGGATCCATTCCTTTATTTTTCACAGTCTTAATTTTCTTATCTGTGAAGTAGAATACTTACCCATAATCTCCTTATCTGGGGCCTGTTGTTAGGAAAACAGTTCATAAACTTCAAAGAATCCTATCAATGTCTGTTATTGTTCTTTTCATTGAGGTGTTAGATCAGAAGCTAAAAGTATATTTCTCAAGGATGTCATATGGATTAACTTTTCCTAGCTATAATTTTTTTCCAAGCATTGCTTCAAGACAAATGTTTACCACTCTGTGTTTTTTTTCCTTTTTTTTTTAACCATCAAAGCTCCTTCATTAAAAAAAAAACAACTTTTTTTTTAAAAAGAACAACAAAGCAAAATACTTTGACTCTTGATGAATAAGGTGAGTAATATTCCAATTAGATTTAGTCCATGTGAACAATTCCTAAATCTAAATTAAGTTGGGAAGTAGAAAATCTTGACAATTACACATCTGGAGCAGATAGAGATCATTTTTTTTATACGCCTCTCTCAACCTTCACATTTCTTAACAACTTTAAAACTCTCAGGTATTGGAAATTATTTATCTTAATTAGCATTACATAATTATTTTAATTATTTAGTGTTTTGATTAATCTATTTCACTATATATATGAAACCACAAATTCCTTGATATGTGTATTCTATTGGTATAAATTGCAAATCATTTCTATCTGACTCTTCACAAATTCTTCTACAGAATATTTATTTACTCAGTACACTGGTGGAGACCTTTGAAACAAATAAACATTGACTTGGAGAAATACTAAAAAGCTGAAAGTACCAAAAATAATGGATATCAATCAGTTGACTTCAGCCCCTCAAATAACAGTTTATCAAAACACTTACCATTTGTCTGCAAATTTGTGTACCACCTGAAAAAAAAATACAAAATTAGGCCTTGTCTAAAGTCGTATGATACTGATTATTGGGAAATTGGATTCATAGTCTGGTCTAAATACAGGAAAGTTTTCTAAGATATAAGGGTGTTGTTTGTGAAGATGTTTTGTCAAGCAAAAGATGGAACCACCAAAATTTTCTTAACATTTGAAGAGCAAACATTCATAATTAGAAAATGTTAGTCCTTTTTTTGAGAGAAAATCTCTTGAAATCAAATGACAAATGAGTTATTTTTAAAAAGTATTTGAAAAACCACTTCTGAAGACTTCTTAGCTAATTGTTTTTCAAATTGTCAACGAGAAGCCATTTTGACAATAATGAAAGCAAAGCAAAGCAATCATTTGGTGTCTGTTTTGTATCTTTCAGTCACATCTTTCACTCTTAAGAAAAGAAAAAATAGTGGGAAAAAGAAGCTCACATATTGTCTTCAATTTCTGTAATTTGTTATTATACATGTTTTACATAACATTTATATATCTATGGTTAAATATAATTTCTAAACATACATTTGTTCTTAGTTCATTTTTATGCTGCTAAATGAAGTACTTCTGATATTGGAGTGCTTGTTTAAAATTCAGCAAGTTACTTAATATTCCTCAGAGACAGAGAGAGGGAGAGACAAAGAAAGAGATAGAGATAGACACAGAAAGAGAAAGAGGCAGAGACAGAGTATGTATGTGTTGGGAGCAAAGAATCTTCTGAGGATACTTCCAGAATTCTATGATTCTATGAAATCTTTTCACGATGCTAAGTTTTAACTAATTCTTCAATGATAAATGTTAAGGCATTGTCTGGGGCATTCGAAGATTAAATTAATTGCCCAGGGACACCCAGCTAGCTAATATCAAAGAATATGAACTCAGGTCTTCCTGATTCTAAGTCAAAAATTCTTTCTACTATGATGTAAATAGGAAGGAAGGAAGGAAGGAAGGAAGGAAGGAAGGAAGGAAGGAAGGAAGGAAGGAAGGAAGGAAGGAAGGAAGGAAGGAAGGAAGGTTGAACTTGAAGCATTGAGTGTAGCACTTATATATTACACCTGAGGAAAGTGAAATCAAGGGTCACCTGACAAAGGTCGCTATATGATAAGCATAAAAGAAGGTATTTGAACATAACTCCTATGACCCTAGAATTAGTGTTCTCACCACTGTATCATGCTGCCTCTCTCATGGTTTTTGGTTTAGTAGGGTATTTTAAAATTATTTTAACAGTATTTTAAATGAATAATGTATCCATGTTTGTATATGTGTTTAATATGATCTTATGTCTACAACAGCTAGATCAACTAATTGGCACAGTGAGTACAATGCTGGATTTGAGTTCAAATATGGGCTCAGACACTTCTGTGATTCTGAGCAAGTCCTTTCTCCCTGTTTGCCTTAGTTTATTCTGTCAAATAAGTTGGAGAAGGAAATGGCAAATCACTGCAGTAATTTTGCCAAGAAAATCCCGAAAGAGATCACAAAAAGTCTAACTTAAATTAAATGACCAAATGACAATGTACAATATCTACTGAAAAAGCAGAACTAAGATGAAGGATGAGTGTTATAGGGAAACAGGTTTTTAGCACAATTGATGCAATGATTTATTAAAAATAAGAGTTGTCCAAAAATTGGATCTGGACTGCTTCTGAGGTAATGAGCACTTCATCAGTATAAGTATCACAGCAGATACTAATTAATACTCCCCCTCATCCATATCATATTCAAACAGAAATATAACATTATACAAAAATAGATGGATAGACAAAGAGACATATGAATACATAGATACATAGATAGGTAGTTGATAGATGGATGGACAGATAGATAAACAGATCAAGCTCTGTGAAAATTAATTATAGAAGTTAATTATACAACTACTCTTCCATATGGTTTTAATTGGAAAATAAATAGGGGAACTTTAGAATTTCCTCCAGTTGTATAAAACTATATGATTTCATAGGCAGAGGAAACAAAAGAGTGCATTCTGAAGGAAACTTGCTGAAGTAGTACTCAACTAACTAGCTATCCCTATGTTACCCCAACAGTAACCTTAAAATTAGAAAGCTGCCTGGGTGCTCTTTTTATGGTAACAAAGAACATAAGATGAATGTAGTGCCCATTGACTGAGGAAAGCCTAAAAAAATGAACTATGCATGTGATTGTACATTATTTTCTAGGAAGAAAAACCAAATATGAAGAATTCAGAAAAACACATGACAATTTATATAAATTGACAAAGTGAAATCAAGGGAAAAATATGCAAAGAGATGACAATAATGTATGCAAGAAGATTAAAAAGAAGTTCAATTGTGACCTCTGAGTAATTAAAAAACTAAATACTATATGCTGAAACATACTTCCCTCCTCCTGGTGGTGGGAGAGAAGAGATGGTGATGGTTTTGGGAAATGGCTATAGAGGCAGAACATTGTCTATATTATCAGAGGATATTAGAGGATTAAATAAATTGTTATTATTTAATTTAATTGTTATGCTTTGTCACATAGAAGAATTCACTGCAGGAAGAATAGGGATGGGAAGTTATGCCACCTTTGAAATAACTGTGACATAAAAACAAAAAGTATCAATAAAATGTACTTTTAAAAGCTGTTTACATTCATTTTCTAGGAAAATCTTTGAAGGTATACTATTGATATGTTCAGAACAGCCAAAGATATTCAATATGACTCTTACTCCATTGATGATGAAAGCATAAAGTACTTATACAAATGGAATTATAATTATTATTATTATTGTTATTATTATGATGATGATGATAGCTAACTTTTCTTATTATGTTCCATTCACTGGAATAAGTACTTTAAAATTATTGTCTCATTTGATCCTCACTGGAGAACTATGTGATATTATTTTGAGAGGTAAAATGATTTGCCCAGGATCACATAGCTAGTAGGTACCTAAGTTTATATTTAAACTCAGGACTTCCTGACTCTGAGACTGGCATTCTCTCCACTGTGTTCTCTATATGTTACATGTGGAAACACACAAACCCCTGTACAAAGGCAAAATATTATCATTATTGACATGAAACCATTATAGGACAAAGGGAAAGTTGGGAAGTAGGAGCCACCTTAGGTGGCTCTTTAGTAGTAAAACCTGGTATCAAATAATTCTTGTAAGGAATTTCCATTGAATGCCCTGGGTTTAACAGGAGTCCAAAAGACACTCTTGTCCAATGGAACATGACAAACTAACACAAAGTTTTGTCCAATGGTCCTATTTTAGACTTAGGTCTGGTGTTCTAATAAGGCACCTACAGCTTTAGCAGATGTTGTGTTGGAGAATTAAGTATCTGCCAGGCCATAAATCTACTAATAGTTATTGAGAACAGCTTTCAAAAATGTGCTTCATTCACTCCACGATAGTCATCGAGGTTATTTACACATTAAGATTTTTATGACTAGCTACAGATATAAACAGTCAGAGTTCAAAGAGTTTTTCTAAGTGGCAACACTTGAGAAAGAATTCTACATCTTGTGTAAGATTCATTTATAATATGTCTATATGATGCCATGGACAGCTACATGGTACAATGGATAGAGCACTGGGCTCAGAACCAGGAAGACACATTCATGAGTTTAAATCTAACTTCTGACACATACCAGCTGTGTGATCCTTGGAAGTCACGTAACCCTGATAGCCTCAGTTTCCTCATCTGTCAAATGAGCTGGAGAAGGAAATATCCAACTCCATAATGTAGTGATGAAGAGTTAGACATGATTGTAATAACTACACAATGATGGCTTAAAGCAGGGGTCCTCAAACTACAGCCTGTGCGCTAAATGTGGCAGCTGAGGATGATTATCTCCCTCACCCAGGGCTATGAAGTTCCTTTATTTAAAGGCCCACAAAACAAAAAAAAAATTTTTTTTACTATAGTCCTGCCCTCCAACAGTCTGAGAGATAGTGAACTGGCTTCCTATTGAAAAAGTTTGAGGACCCCTGGCTTAAAGTGATATACCTCTCTAGGGGTCCAAAGGTCTAAGTTATAATGCCAGCAATACAACTGATGAGCTGGGCTAACTTGTACAAGAAATTAAAGATCAACTACTTTGGGTTTCTGTTTCTTTATTCATGATAGTAGGATCATTCCTGTTTCATTGATCTCAAGTGATACAGTGGACAGAGTCCTGGGTTTGCACTTGAAAAGACAAGTTAAAATCCTTCCTTAGATACTTATTAACTGTTTGACCCTTGGCAAATCAACCTCTCCTAGTGTCAGATTTCTCCTTTGTAAAATAGTAATAATTATTATTAATATAATAATAATATAATTATTATATATAGTGTTGTTGTGAGGATCATATAATATAATAAGCATAAAATATTCTGTAGGCCTTAAAATCCTATATCAAAGTTAACTATTAATATCCCTTAGGAGGTGTGTGTGTGTGTGTGTGTGTGTGTGTGTATGTGTGTGTGTGTGAGAGAGAGAGAGAGAGAGAGAGAGAGAGAGAGAGAGAGAGAGGCAGCTATCAGGTTAATATTAGATGAAAATTATGTTTTGGATTAAAAGAAAAGTAACAATACAAAGCAAAATTTTTATTCAATTTTCTAAAAGAAATGTGATTTCATAAGTGTTCTTTCTACTTGAAAAAAATCTCAACTTGCTCCATGCTTTAGTAGACAGTAGACAGTCTTTAATTACTACTGTAAAAAAGCAAACAACAACAAAAAAAAAACTTTGTAGCTAATTTCATGTTGAGCTTCTTCAGATTGATTTAGACTGTAATCATGCAAGAAGTACATGGTTTTTCTCTGACTTTCACTTGAAGATTTCCTGCACTGATATACTCTTCTAGAACAAATGCCGAATAACAGAGTGGTAGAGAGACCAAGTACCTTACCAAAATGTGGTATAGGAGTAGGACTTCAAGTGAGAAAGGTAAATTTATCATTATTACCAGCAGCTAGGTAGACCAGTGGCTAAAGTTTGAGGCTTAAAAGACAGAAAAATATGTTTGAATTATGCTTCAGGCACTTACTAGTTGTGTGACTGGAAAAGTCATTTAACCCTTCTTGGGCTTTGGTTTCCTCATCTGTAAAATGGGTATAATAATAGCACCTCCCCACTCCCACCAAGATAGCTGAGTTAAATAAGAAATATAGACAAGGCAAAAGACAAATTCCCCAAACCATCACAGGTTACAATGTTATGAAATACAAAATAATTTTTAAAGACAATTGCTTTTTCAGGCAGCCAAATATAGTAAGTTTTCATTCCAACCCAGAGATTTTTGTGAAATCAAGGATGTAATAGAAACAAAACAAAATATTCCTGTAGTGAAAAGATGATCACTTGTGTCTGTATTGTGTTCTTTCTTACCCATACCAACACTGCATCCACCAAAATGGGAAAACCATTTGCACTTAAAAATCACATGTCCCCAAAAATACTGATTTAGGCTTGGAGGAGATATTATTGGTCATCCAGACCAATTGCATCATTTCACAGATGATGAAAGTAAGGAACATGACACAACTTGCCCAAGATCAGGTATTGACTGGTAGATTAAGAATTCAAATCTAGGTCCTCTGAAGCTATATCCATTATGTTCCACACTTCCTTCCACTCTTTGATGAAGACTTGTAGGTCTCTAAGTAGATAACTCTTTTCCAGGTTATGAAAGTGATGGGGAATGTCAGCATTTAATTAACTTACTTTTCTTATCCAATTTTATTCTATCATCCTCCCAATCACCAGAATTAAAACCTAGGTGCATCCGTGACTCTTCTCTCTTTCAGAGGTGAATCACATCCAACGATCCCATATCCAATCAATTGCCAAGTGATGTCAATTTTGCCTTTGTAAGGTCTCTCACATAAATTTTCTTCCCTTCTCTGACACTGCCATCAACATGGTCCAGACCTTCAAAGCACAGGTGCTACTATCTGGCCTACCCCCCCCATGTAATAAAATCTCGTAGAATCCTATCATTTCCAGGATCAAATGTAAATTCCTCTGTTTGACATTCAAAACTCTTCACAATCTGACCTTCTAGTGCACATTTTCCCTTTCCACGTTTCACCTCATCCCCATGTAGTCTTTTATCCAATGGCACTGGCCTCTGCTATTTTTTTCCCCACAAGACACTTCATCTTTTGACTCTTAGCATTGTCACTGGTGATTCCTCCATGCCTAGAGTATTCTCTTTCCTCATCTTCACCTCCTGGCTTTATTCAACGTCCAGGTAAAATCCCATTCAAAAGAAGGCTTTCCTAATTCATCTGAATATTAATGTCTTTCCACTATTAAAAATCTCCAATTTGTCCTGTCTATATTTTATTTGTTCATAATTGTTTGCATGTGTCTCTTCCATTAGATTGTGAACTCTTTAATGGCAGGGCTATGTCTTAACTTTCTTCACATCCTCAGGGCTTTCTTAGCCCAGTACCTGGAACACAGTAAATACTTTATAAGTGCTTATTGACCACTGACACTCCTGCTTCTCTTAGGCCCATCCAGAAGATTTCTTCAACTGAAATCACTCAGCAAATAGTGAAAATTATAGGCCAGAGTGTCTACAAATGAAGCTTCTCTCTGAT
Source organism: Sarcophilus harrisii (assembly GCF_902635505.1). Classification (NCBI taxonomy): domain Eukaryota; kingdom Metazoa; phylum Chordata; class Mammalia; order Dasyuromorphia; family Dasyuridae; genus Sarcophilus; species Sarcophilus harrisii. Next base: position 158,390,181 of record NC_045426.1, on the reverse strand, counting down.
AATGACACAGCTTATTCCAGGGTGCAATTGAAAATTCATTTAATGAAGCCAAATGGTTCCATAGGACTGTGGTCCTAAGAGGCCTGAAATCCATCTCTAAGTCATCTCCTTTCCTACATAAAACCTTGCCTGAAATACCTCATTGGTGATTCTCTTCTACTTAAAATACCATTATATTTTTATTATAATTTGTGTTTGCTTCTCTGTGAACATGGAATCAAAGAATGAGGCTGTGAAATAAACTTGGAATCTTCAAGTTCAACCCCCTCAATGAGGACACTAAGTTGAGAAAAGTTAGGTGAGTCACCAATGATCACATAGGTAATAACATAGAAAGAAAAAGGATCAAATGGATTTTATTTTTTCACCATGGTTAGTGAGAAATGTTAAATTGAAATATTCCATCCCCTAGGGTCCATTCACCCTTTTCAAAAGGAATTAGAAACTTCAAGAAATTGAAGTTGCAGGGAACAGAGCAGATTAGCATTAAGAATAGAGCTATTCAAAATAACGTTTTGGTCATGTATACTTATTGTGTATCTAATTTATATTTTAATATATTTAACATCTACTGGTCATCCTGCCATCTAGGGGAGGGGGTGGGGGGTAAGAGGTGAAAAATTGGAACAAGAAGTTTGGCACTTGTTAATGCTGTAAAGTTACCCATGCATATATCCTGTAAATAAAAAGCTATTAAAAAATAAAAAAAAATAAAAATGCTTTATAAAAAAAAAGAATAGATCTATTTTACCAGTTTTCTCTATAGTTTGGATTGGGAAACACAGATTTAGATAATTAAGTGGGGAAAATATGGCTTGAATGCACTTTGGCAGGGACAAACTAACCTAAATCATCTCAGTTCTTTTCTTTGTGTCTTAGTCTCCATAGCTATAAAATAACAAATCGGAGTTAATAAGACTGCTATGAGAAAGAGTCAAAGAACAGAGGTCTCTAATAAACCCTGGACTTCTAGGAAACTGTGTCGATTGCTGACTGGTGGTACCATATTCTTGTTGCAGTCAGCTAGGTACTTGTATGGTTTCAATTCCATTCCATCATTCCATTTCTCTAATCTTCTCCTGCAGCTTTAAATAGTTGCTGCTCTGGAGAGACCACCCCCCACAGTTTAAGTCCTCTCCTTGCCAAGCTCACAACCATATTCTGAACAAAGAGAGGTCTTTACTGGTTTTGGCCATCTTTAGGTTTCATCAGATTCATGGATAGGGGAAAGAGACCACATGTCTACAGTGGGCCCATGTACAATATGGGTTGTCATTATGTGGCTTGGAAGGGAAGAAGAAGAGACATCTTTAGTCTCTTCTCTCCCCACCCCCACCCCCATTCTTCTCCAAAGGAGACATTCCTAGTTGGGGCCAGAAATCACTACTCTGCTCTCCTTGGAGTCGGGGGTGAGGTGCAGTATTTTACTGATCTGGAAATACATCCATCTGCTCCCTTGAATAGTGTTTGCTTGGGAGATAAGTTGGATTTAAGCAAAATTTCAAATTGCTTTGTCATTATTATTGGGAGAATGGGGACTCCAAGTTCTATAGTCAAGGCTTTACTCTATTCTTCCCCCCAAAAAAATGCCAGTTCCACAATGAACACACATAGCAAATAGTAAACAAGTTTATATACACCAAATCAGAAAGTAGAGAAAGAATAAAATAAGAGACTCTATACCTAACAATTTAGAGCAAAGGAGCTCTCCTACTGGGAACAAGCTAACTCAAGTTACAGAGAGACAAGATTCTGGATCTCACCAAGAGCAAATTTCCTGCATTCTTTAGAAAAGAAAGCTGCGAGTGGAAACTATTAATCCATTAATATCTTCTTGGAGTCCTTTGCCTTAGTAATCTGAAGTACTCTTCTTCTCTAGTGAAGCTGGAAACCATAAGCACCCAAAGCTACTCACTACTTAAAGAGTTCTGAAAATTTGAAAGTTGAAAAGTCCCAAAGAAGACTGGGGAAGGCTGGAGCTCTCTCTCCTCTTATCAACTTTGCCCTGGCCCTTCATCCTCAATTAGGAGAGGATCGCATACCAATGAGTTTTGGAATAAGGGTCACATATGTGTGCTTTTTTTTTCTTTCCATGACATCAGAATTTTTATAGGTAATCCAAACTGCAATAGTCTAAGGGTCTTCAGGACTTGAGTTTACCTTTCATCCCATTACCTTTATTTATTTTCTATGTCATTTGCATTTACTTGTCCTTGTTTTTCTCATCTATTAAATGAAGGGGTTGAAGGATGATTTCTGTGTTCTCTTTCAACATGACATGGCTAACTTTAAAGATTTGTGAAGTGCTTTATCTCTGCTGCCTGCTCCATTGGGTTCGTCTTATGTTGTTTACTTTGATTGAAGGTAAGTTCCTTGAAGGCAAAGACTATGTCACTTTTTTTTTGTATCCCCATAGTCTAGTACAGTGCCTGCACAGAATAATCACTTCATAAATGCTTTTTGATTGACTGAAGGCACTGTATAGTGGGGGACATGTCGTGGGGGGGGGATGGATTGGAGAAAACAAAAGCAACAAACAAAACAGGTCTTGGTATATTTTATATGGTTGTTTTCACCTTATCCTCCTGCAACGAAGCCTCTGAGCAACATTATTTTACTACTGCCATCCTGCCTCCTTGTATAGATGATCAAAATATTAAATCACTTACCCAAGATATACTCCATCAATTGGAATAACAGTATAGTGCAAAGAATGTAAGATTCACTTAGAGGAACTGGATCTAAATCTGATTCTATACAGTTGGGCACAGTAGAAAGAAAATTGAGTTTGGAGTCAGAGAAACTGTATTCAAATATAATCTCTGACCTTTGATGGTCTTCAAGAAGTAACTTAATCTCTCTCCTACTTGTTTTTTCCTACCATAGAATGGAACTAAACCATCTCTGAGATCCCTTCATTGAGACAGCTAAGTGGAACACTGGGTAGAGCACTTCACATAGAATCAGGAAGATTTGAATTTAAATGCAGCTTCATATACTCGTTATGTGATACTAGACAAGTCACTTAACTTCTTTCTGCCTCAGTTTCTTCAACTGAAAAGAGGGATCTAGAGTGCAGAAAAGAGGGATTGACCTCATAAAGTTGTTCTAAGTATCAAATGGAATACTTGTAAAGTGCTTGCCACAGAGCCTGGAACATACACATAAGCAATATAAATGCTCATTCCTTTCCCTCTTTTTTTCCCCTTCTAGAATCCTATGATTCTTTAATCTTTGCTGGAGTCTCTTCCAGATCTAGATTTATGATCCTGTGATTATTAAGCTAATTTTTGGTAGAATGTAATATGGATTTTAACACACACGCACCATTTTTTGACCAAAAACAAATAGCAGCATCTTGGATTTCACCTTACTTCTCAGTAATTTTTTACTGAAAAAAAAAGAAAGGAAGAAGCAGAAGCCTAAATAATTAGATCAGATAGTGGCAGCTAAGTGGTGCAGTAAATAGAGCACCAACCCTGAAGTCAGGAGGATCTGAGTTCAAATCTGGCCTCAGACACAATATTTCCTAGCTGTGTGACCCTGGGCAAGTCACTTAATTCCAATTGCCTCAGCAAAATAAGTTAATAATAATAATAAAATCAGAAGCACTAGAATATTAATGTTAATGCAGAATAAACAAGTAAAGAGAAATCCACACTAGAAAGTTCCAATTTGTGATGGGATTATGATAATTCATGGTATGATTCTCTCTTAATTTTCAGGTGTCATGTGTCATAGAGAATTATAATGCAAAAATGTCTCCCAAATCAAAGATTGCTTTTATTTTTCTAATATCACTATATTCTTATTTCTCTGTTGGTATGCTTTAAGATCCGATCCCTAAATAACCAGTAGAAGGTCTTGCATTAAAATAAAAATAAAAAAATATCTTCCCTTAATTCATAAAGCTCATTGGAGCTTTGATATATGTGTCCAATACAAAATCAAAATCAAAACAGGAAAACAAAAACAAAAATATTGCCAACATTGAACAGGAACATAAAATTTGGCAGCAAACAAAAGAAATATCCTATTTTTATCCTATCAAAATACTTCTTCTAGATCTTGGGTTCTTAACCTGGGGTCAATGAATTTTTTCTTTTAAAAAATATATTTTGGTAACCATATTTCAATATAATTGGTTTACTAAGTAGTAATCTTGTGTATTTATTTTTTTCATTGAAAATATTAGTTTGAGAAGGATTTTATTAAACTCCCCAATGGATCCTAAACTACAAACTTTTGCTGTAGATTTGGCACAAGATATGAATTTGACTCAATTCAAAATGTGGACCACACAATTTCAACAAACTTATGTTGGAAAGTACAGTTTGCATTCAGAGGAGAACTATGGAGACTGAATGTGGATCAAAGAACAGTATTTTCACCTTTTTGTTGTTGTTGCTTGTTTGTTTTGTATTTTCTTTCTCATGTTTTTTTTTTTTTCCTTTTTGCTGATTTTTCTTGTGCAGCATGACAAATTTGGAAATATCTTTAGAAGAATTGCACATGTTTAACCTATGTCAGTTTGTTGGCTGTCTTGGGGAGGGAAGAAGGAGGGAGAAAAATTTGGAACACAAAACTTGGAAAGGTTAATGTTGAAAACTATCTATGCATGTATTTAGAAAAATTAAAAAAAAACTTTTTAAAAAAATATAGACCATAGATTCCTCTTTTTGTCTGATCAGTCATTTACTGAAAGCTTTAGCTCTAATGCAGCATAGCTTCTTCTAGTCACTAAAGGGGTTTGGATGCGATACATACTTTCCTTTTAACAATATTGCCAGGAATGCTATAATTATTGGATTTGTGAGAAATGAGGGTGGAGCTCTTTTGCTATGTTTTTCATTCATGTTTAAGTAAATTATGATCATCTGAAATTGTCTTGACTCATGGAAAACTAATCTGAGATGATAAGGATATTTTTTTCAAGTTTTCTTGAAACACAGGTATTTGGGTTTGACAGCTCAAGTGGGTGAGACTGATAACCTGACAAGGAACTCTGGGTGGGAGGAGTGTGGCTATCTTGTGACTGAAGGGTGATGTAGCTGTTTAGTTCATTTGTAACTTCTTCCTTTAGGCACTTGGCCTTCAAGGGATTTCCCTCCTCTTTCATCCCACCTCCTGCAGCAGTTGTTTTTTTTGGGGAAAAAAAAAATAAGCAACAAAAGGAAACAGTCAGCCATGTTATTCCCAGATTTGCTCTTTCTGGCAAATCCTGCATGAGACTCATAATAATACTAGTTAAAAGCTTGCGAGATCTTTTAGTTTCTTTTGATCCTCACAATAATTCTGGAAGGTACCTATTTTTATTAATGAGGAAATTGAGGTTCAAAGGTATAGAGTGGCTTCCCTGGGATCATCAGCTAGCAATAATAATAGATAGCATTTATATGGTGCTTTAAGTTTTGCAAAGCATTTTATAAATATTAGCTCATTTGATCTTCACAACAACCCTCGGAGGTAGATCCTGTATCATTCCCATTTTAGAGATGAGGAAATAGACTGAGAAAGTCAAAGACTTCCAAGGAGAGAGTGTGGAAGGGGACAGGTTGTGTATTACACAGCTAACAAATACCTCTCAGGTCATGTTCAAACTCAGTTTTTCCTGATTCCCGATCAGCATTCTTATTATTACGATATTACAATATATCTTACACACACAACAGAATATCCACAACAAAATTCTGAAGCCAGATTTTCTTGATATTGTGCACAATTATTTCTCTGTGCCCCTCTGTGATCTTACCTGTGTGTGTTCTAACAATTTATAGACTAATTGATTCCCCCTGTCACTCTGGAAATTTTCAAAGGTGAGTGCTAAGCAACTGACTGAAGACAAAGATTCAGAGCCAGTTCTGAGAGCATTAGCTGCAGCTTCCTTTGCAGAGATAGAAGGAAGATATTTAGCCTAAGATAATGTCTACTTTACTACCAAGACAGAAATTCTCCAAGAAGTGAGTTAGATTATGTAAAACTTAATCATTTGCAAAGCAGTTCAGATCTTCCCTATTTTCATTTTTAACTACTTCTATATTTTTATTTTATATATGAATATCAAATATTTGTAGATCTAAAGTGTATTTTTAATGGAAGTCTTAATGATGTGCTGAAACCATACTGTATTTTCAAATCTAAACAAACAAACAGCAACTTTGCTTTCCCCCTTCCTCAGAACTCCCTGGAGTACCCTAAACAATAGGTGAAGAATAACTTCCCCACTAGACTTGTCTTTACAATCCCAAGAGTTTCCTGACAAATTATCTGTGCCTTTGCTGAGCCAAAATCAAGTTCTGATGACAGGCCTGTCTACTGACAGTGCTCAATAAAGTTCAAGCTGAGGGCTAGGGCTGAGAGTCCCACATGGCTCAGGCTAAGTTTAAATGAAGGGAGAGGAAAAAAAGAGAGGAAAGGGTGACTCAGAAGCCTGAGGGGCTAACTAGACAACTAGATTTAGGGCAATAAGCAAAATGCTGAAATGCCAAATGAAGACTTTTTCAACATTAGGAATTTAAACCAAAGAAGACCATGCTGGCACTTCAACCAAAATTGCTCTCTCCAGAGTTACCAATGATTTCTTATTTGCCTAATCCAATGGTCTTTTATTTTCTTTTTTAAATTTAATTTTAAATAAAATTTTTATTTTTAAAATATATGCAAAGTTAGTTTTCAAACTCACCCTGAAAAACCTTGTGTTCCAATTTTTTCTCCCTTTCCAGCATCCCCTCCCCTAGAAAGTAAATAATCTAATCTATGTTAAACAGTGCAATTCTTCTATACATATTTCCACAATTATCACACTACACAAGAAAAGTCAGATGACAAAAAGATGACAAAGAAAACAAAAAGCAAAGAAACAGCAACAAAAAGGTGAAAATACTATGTTGTGAGCCACATTTAGTCCCCATAGCCCTCTTTTTGAATGCAGGTGGCTCTCTCCATCACAAGTCTATTGGAATTGGCTTGAATGACCTCATTGTTGAAAAGAGTCAATGGCCTTTTCTTAACCCTCATTTTTCATGACCTCCCTGCAGCCTTTGACATTGTGGTTCCCTGTCTCCTCCCTAATGCTTTCTTCTCTCTTTTCCAAAACAACACTTTCTCCTGGTTCCTCTCCTGCCTATCTGATAGCTTTTTTTTTTTTTTTTTTTTAACAGATCTTCTTCCAAATCATGCTGTCTAGCCATAGATATCCCACAAAGAAACTGGCCTGAATCCTCTTCTTTTCTCCCTCTATGTACTTCACTCAATGATCTCATCATCTCCCATGTATTTAATTTCCATCTCTTTGCTGATAATTCTCAAATCTATCCTGCCCAATCTCTCTGCTGACATCCAATCTCACACCTCAGGCTGAATATCCAAGGAGACATCTTAAATTCAATGTGTCCAAAATTGCCCTCATTTTCACTCCCCCTAAAATCTAATTAATTTTCCTATTATTGTAAAGAGTAATACTAACTTGCGAGGCACTCAGGCTCTCAAACTATATGTCATCCTGTACTTCTCATTTCTCTCACACAACTCCCTCTCCCAATCCCACTACTACCATGTGCAATTTGTTAGGAAGTCCTGGAGATTTCTCCTTTTCAACATCTCTTGAATTATCCCCTTCTCTTTTCTGACACTGCCATCACTCTGGTGCAGGTTGTCATAACCTCACATCTGGATTATTGCAATAATAGCCTGCTAGTAGGACTGCCTGCCTCAAGTCTCTTTTTCCTAATCCATCTTCCTTTCAGTTACCAAAGTAATTTTTCTAAAATACAGGTCCTACCATATCACTGCCCCACACCTACCTCCAACCCACCCACTTAATAAACTCCCATGGCTCTCCATAATGTTCAGGAACAAGACAAAATTCTGTATTTGGTGTTCTAAGTCATTCATAACCTAGTCCCTTCTTCCTTTATAGTCTTCTTAAAGCTTATTCCAAGACACTGGCCATTTGGCTGTTCCACAAACAAGACTGCATTTCTCAGTTCTGGAAATTTTCTCTAATTGTCTTCCATGCTTAGAATCTTCTCCTTTGTCTCATCCACCAAACTTTCCTGGTTTCCTTTGGGATTAAAATCTCTTTTTCTATAAGAAACTTTTCCCAACCTCTTAATTCTAGTGTCTTTTGTCTTTTAATCACTTCTACTTATTCTACATGTATCTTATATGTCTATATTTGGTTATTATCTCCTACATTTAATTGTAAACTACTTGAAGACTGTCTTTGTCTTTCACTTCTTATATCTTCAGTGTTTAGCACAGTGCCTGGTATATAGTAGGCAATTAATAAATATTTATTGATTGATTTCAACCTAACTATGACCCTTCAGGCACAGAGACTAAAGGAGAAATGTACAAAACAATAGAAAAAGATGTGTTTTAATTCTTTTCTTGAAACAAAGAAGAATCAGGATACCAGAGAAAATTTTGAATAATAGTTTTAATACTTTTCTCTTACTGGAAAATGGCTCACTAAGAATTATGAAGAAGCTAAAGCATTTAGTCACACAATGAGTTAATGAAAGAATTAAAAGTAGGGCCCAACCCCTCTTAGATCAGGAGATAACCATATGTGTAGAAAAGGTAAGCGTTTTATTTGAGAAGCTGTCTGGCTAATCACTCATCACCTTCTAAAATTAAAATTACATTTTGCAGAAAATAAGCAACCCCAAATCACAATTCTGGGCCATGTTCTCGTTGACTTCTAAATGCAGACTTTTCAGATTTAAAAAAAAAAAAAAAGCTTTATCATAATATTTGATGACTTTGGTCTTTTCTTCTGGCTACATTTTTGCCTTTGTCTCTACCGCAATTTCTGATATTTCCCTTTACTTCTCCTCTCTTTTTCTGTTGATTAACATGAATAGAGTGATATTCCAAATCAAGCATTTCTAGAAAAAGGTTTCCCTTACATTTCTCCCTCTTTTTTATTTATTTTTTTTGACACTTGCTAGATCTCCAAAATATGCCTGGTAAATAGTGATTTTTGATATAGGTGTCCTGGGCATCATTAGTTTGCCTTCAAAAAAATTTCTCAAAATTTCTCAAGAAAATTTCTCAAAAATTTTCCAAAAAATCCTTCATTTATTTTATTTAGAGTAGTGTACTTGTTCTTTGTAACTCTAGAAGTGACAACTGTGGTAGAAAGAAAGTTCAGTGCTGACTTCTCAATCATCTTGTGGGATTATTTTCAGTAACCACTACTTTTTGTCAATGATAAAAATTCAGGGAATAATGGCACAGGTGTGTGCATGTGTGTGTGTATGTCTGTGTGTGTATATATATATATATATATATATATATATATATATATCTGCTAATGTGTGTCATGTAGTCAAATTTGTGGCTACAAATCATGTCAGGACTATTTCAAGCTGTTTCCTTAGACTAGGGGAATTGAAGGATTTCCCTATTTTCTCCTTCCTATTCAAGCTTCCATGTAGCAGTGAGCACAGGGTTCTAAAAAGTACATGTTCTACCTCATCAAAATGAATCTGACTACTTTTGTTCTTTCCATAGCTTAGGCAAATGAATACTTCGAAGTACAACAATATACTCATTATTGATAGCAATTAATAATAATATTCTTATCAAGTATAATACTTATAAAGATGCATATTTCTAAAATAGGAAGTAATGCTCCAAGTTCAAAAAGTACAATTGACTCAATTAGGGTTAAGTGATGGCATAGAAGAAGCCCTAGAAACTACTCTAGTGTTCCTAAAAATGATAGGTATCAACATGACTGGCCAAAGCCCAGCTAGTTTATCAGCACACATATATTTGGAGCTGTGTGGACAAAAGGTGAAATGAAAAATACCTAATTGGTAGTTATCAAACTTTCTATGTTCTGATGAAATTTAAATATCAACCTTCCTCAAGTTTATAAAGCTAAAAGTTGTTACTGAATCCCATTTAAGAGCTTCTGTTAATGTTTGTTTGTCTTTTATGTTTAGCATTTCTCTTGTATGTAGAAATAAATAACCTTATCTTTCTCTGATTCATTTTGTATACTGAGTAATTTTTTAATATTTAACTTTTTTTGGAAATATTAATATGTCAGAGAGTTGAGAATTTAATGAATCAAAATGTGTTCCAAAGGGGGACCCCCTCTCATCAAAAGTCAATTCCCTCAGGTCTGAACTCAGTCTAAACTATAAGTGGTGGGCAAAGTATACAACTTCCTATGATTAATTGATCCTTAATATTAAAAGGTAGAAAATGACAGGAACAAAGGAGTTATTTAAGGAAAACCCTCTTGGAAAAGTTTAGAATCACTCAAGTTCAGAAAGTAGAAGGATCATCTAATCCAACACATATCCTAATTTCCATTATAAAATCAAAAGTTATGTAGGCTCTAATTGAAGACCTCCAATATATGAGATCGCATCAATTCCACCAGGAGTTAGTTTCATTTTTAATTAGCTTTGATAGGAAGTGTTTTTCCCTCTGATATTTAGCATAAATTTTCCTCTTGCCATATCTCTTCCTGCTCCTGGTCTTTATGTTTCTGGGACAAAGAGAGCAAGTCTTAAACCCCTTTTTCACATAATAGCCCTTTGAATACACATATCATATTTCCACTCTGTTTCTTCTTCTGCAGATTCCTTCAACATACACTCAAAAGACATGGAATCTTTCTTCATACATCCTATGTAGTTAATCTGTATATTTATATTAATCAAAATAACTTATTTGCTCAAAGTCATTCTTAAAGAAATTTTGCTGCTACTATACATAACATTTTTAGGTTATGCTCATTTTATTCTGTTATTGCATTGTATTTTCATGTTTTTCTAAGATCATTGAGCTCATCATTGAGGAGGAGAAGGAGGAGGAGGAGATCTAATAGCATTAAATCACAATCATATACTACAACTTGTTCAGCCATTCTCCAATTGATGGACATCCCCACAGTTTCCAGTTCTTTGCCACTTACAAAGAGAGTTTCTATAAAAGATTTTAGAAATATAGGTTCTTTTTCTTTATCTCTATTCATCTTTGGAAATGGACCTAGTAACAGTATTGGTGGGTTATAGAGGAAAAACTTGATAAATAGAAATATGCATAGAATGATTTTACATATTTGTGTATATACCCCCATATAGTTGTATGTAATGGAAGCTCTCTCTAGGATGGAGGGAGGGGAGGAAAAAAGGAAGAAAAACAAATTTATATGATAACTTTATTATATATTTTAAAGAAATAGCAAGTTGTACATAATAGATTAACAGTTTCATGTGCAATCATCTTTTTAAAATTATGTTATGGAAAAATCTTATTTTATTCTATGAATTAAAAAAGAAATAAAACATGGAATCAAGGCTTTTCCTCATATCTGTTATCCTTCTAACTATATTCTTCAGTTTACCAATACTTATTCCATGCTGTGGGAGCTAGTCCTGAACATAGGCCTCTTACTAGCTGGGCACTCCTATATGCCTCAGTTCCCTCAGTTATAAAATGGGGATATGTAATACTATCTACTTTAAAGGATTGTTGTGAGAATTAACAATAAAAACTCTCAGATTTTTTTCCAAATAATTTCCTAACTGTACTTTTCCTTACTTATACTTATGACATTGACTTTTGAATCTTAGCATATGACTTTATATTTGTTTATAATGCATTCCACTCTATTAGATACAGGCTAATACTCAAACCTATCTGGATTTTTAAAATCTGGACTATGTCTTCCAGTGTGTTAGCTCTCTATTTTTAGGCATCTAAAAATTAGATGAATATTCCCTAGAGAAGTCCATCCAAATGATGGCTAAAAAATGTTAAAGCACAATAGGACCAAAGAGAGATCCCTAGAACATTTCAAGTGGGGACCTTTTGCCACTGAGCCATTAATTAAAGGAGAAGTGAGAAGAGGAAAGAAAGATAGTGTCTTGGAAGATAGCCACACTTATGGAAAGGAGGAAGACAAAGTAAGAAAAGAAACCAAGAGGTCTTTTTTCTTTTTGGGGGAGGGTTATTAATTTATTTTAATACACATTGCTTTATGAATCATGTTGGGAGAGAAAAATCAGAACAAAAGGGAAAAACCATGGGAGAGAAAAAAACCCTGAAAAAATAACTGAATAACATCATAATATTGATTTACATGCAATTCCCTTAGTTCTTTTTCTGGATACAGATGACATTTTCTATCCAAAATCTACCAGGATTGCCCTGAATCATTGAACCACAGAGAAAAACTAAGTCTTTCATAGTTGATCATTGCACATTCAAATCTGTTATTGTGTACTTTATATTCCCGATTCTGCTTGTTTCACTCAGTATCAGTTCATATACATCTTTCCAGGCTTTTCTAAAATCAGTTTGTTCATCATTTTTTTATAGAACAGTAATATTTCATTACTTTCATATACCACACCTTATTCAGCAATTCCCCAATTGATGGACATCTACTCATTTTCCAATTCTTGGCTACCACAAAAAGAGCTGCTACAAACATTTTTGTGTGATTAAATCATTTTTTCATAAAACTATAAATGACTTGAATTTCATTATCTGATATTTTTCATATCCTTTGATTATTTATAAATTGGGGAAGAAACCAAGAGGTCTTTGTCCAATACAATGAGAGTGGTACATACAGGATTCATTTTGGCCATTCCAGGGAATTACAAAAAAAACTTCAACGGTTTAAATAAAAGAATTCTAAAAAGAGCTTTCATTTTGAAAGTCAAACTGATTCAATATTCTCTATTTTGCTTTATCAGTTACTGTTGTTCAGTCATTTCAATAGTATCTAATCTGGGATTTTCTTTGCAAAGACATTGAAGTGGTTTATCATTTCCTTCTCCAACTCATTCTACAGATGAGGAACTGAGGTAAATAAGGTTAAGTGATTTGTCCAAAGTCACACAGCGAGTAAGTGCTTGAGGCCAAAGTTGAACTCAAGAAGAATCTTCCTGACTCTGGACTTGTCACTCTCTCCACTGGACCACTTAACTGTTCACTTTGTTGGCTATCTCCTGTGAGTATGAGATTTCATAATTTCCATCTGTCTATTTTTTTTAATATTTATGGAGCAGCACAAAGTTGCCTGCTATGTTCTCAGTGCTAGTATTCTTTCCATAATTTCCTATTTTGTTGTACTAGCATTTTCAAAAATGGTAAATTGATAGGAGAGTATATTTAGTTCATTTTAGAAACTATTAGCACATAATATTCAACTGGGATATATGTAGCATGGTACAAATGTAATTACACCTATTACTGATTCCTTCCTCAGTAATACTAGGGGAGAGAATGTTCTCATGTCTTCAGTCTGCCTTGGCCCTGAAAGATTTATTAGCCTAGAAAGACTGTGAATGACTTTAGTTCAAGTAAATGGGAAATAAAACAGCAAAAACAAAAATCAAGATGGGGGAAAGAAAACTGTATCAAGTAACATGTACAATTTACAATGCAAATTAACTTTAATGCCATGTTTCGTTCACAAAAAGTAATGAACACTTTTGCTCCCAAAGAACCACAAGACTATGATGCAGATGCAACTGATAGAAATTCTCTTGGTTTCATAGGTAGTTTTTAAACAAATACAATCTCATTTTATTCTCACAACAATCCTTTAAAGTAAATACTATTACGGATCCCCATTTTACAACTGAGGGAACTGAGACAAATAGGATTGCCCAGCTAGTAAGTATATGAGCCTAGATTTGAACTCAGACTCAATTCAATTTTGAATGGAATTAGTTGGTTAATTTTCAATATATCTGAAAGAGAGAGAGGTTTCATAAATGGGGAAAAAATTACAGATAGTATTACTATTTTTTAAAAGTTTCAGAGCTTAAAATTTTATAACTGGAATCAACATTCCATTTGTGACGAGGAGTCTCAGTTTCTTTGTGTATAAAACGTGAGAGCTGGGCTCAATGGTTTCTAGGACCCCTTTCAACTAGCAATCTTATAATCCTAATGAACAGGTTTTCACATTTATTGCTGAGCTTTCTCCTGTATCACCATTGTGATTTTATTGATGTCTTACATAAAATGATAAAGGATTAGTTTGTAAGTGGTGAGCATTAATTTTTTTTTTCCAAAGAGATTTTTAAATAGCTCCTCAGCTGTAAAATGAATACAGTGGTAGGGAAAGCCATTCCAACATCTTTGCCAAGAAAGTCCCAAATGGGATCATGAAAAGCTAGATATGACTGAACTACTGAACAAAAATAATGACAAAATTTTAATAATTCTGACGGTTGATCTTACATTGATCAGATTGACAATGATGACAAAAATGAAGATTATTGCCGGGCCTATGGGAAAATTAGCACATCAATGCTAGCTAAACTTTCTTGCTACAAGAAAGTCTTTAAAATCACCTAATCCAATTCTCTTATTTTATAGTTGAAAAGGTAATTGTTTCAATTACCATCTATATAATAATTGAGAACATCAGTAAGAAAATAAGCTGTATTACAAGCAACTAATTAATGACTATATAAAGAAAACAATCTAACACTTGTAGTGATTTTTATTCCTTTTATTTTCTAAAATTAATTTTTGCTTTTATTATTTTTAACTTTAGAAACTACAACAAATGTGAACATTTCCTCATAGAAAAAATATGACAACAAGATTTATTACATGTACCTTATTTTTAAGAATCTATATTAAATTTAATTAATTAATTAAATTTTCCCTGTTTATCTGTTATTTTCTGAACTTCCTTTATTCTCTACTAAGAAGCTGGAAATTTTATATATCATTCATGAATGGACAGTATACTAATCAAAATACTTAAGTCTTTCACAGTTGTTGTCCTTTACAATATTATAGTTATTGCATGTTATTTTCCTGGTTCCATTCACTATTCTTTGCATTAATTTATGCAATTCTTTCCAAGTTTCTCTGCCTTTTAGTTCAAGTAATATTCCATTATATCCACACAACATAATTTGTTATACATCATGTAATTAATGGACACTCACTTTGTTTCTGGGTTTTTGTGTGTTTGTTTGTTTTTTCTTTTTTGGTATATGTGCTTGTTTGTCTAGGATTTTTTGCTACAATAAAAATTCTTATTATAAACATATATCCTTTCCTTCTTTCTTTAATCTCATTAATATGTAGGTATAGTAATATCCAGTATTACTGGGTATAAGGATATGCATGCTTCAGGAACTTTTAAAATAATAGTTTTAAATTGCTCTCCAGAATCATTGAACCACTTTATAACTCCACCAACAGTGCATTAATATGTTATTTTTTTTCTATAGGCCCTGCAGCAATTGTTATTTTTCCCTTTTGGCCATCATTACCAATCGGATCAATGTAAGATCAACCCTCAGAATTATTTAAATTTTTCATTGCTGTTCAGTTGTTTCAGTTAGGTTTAGCTTTTTGTGACCCCATTTGGGACTTTTCTTGGCAAAAATATTGGAGTGGTTTACCATTTCCATCTCTAGTTCAATTTACAGATGAGGAACTATTGAAATTGTCTATTATTAGTTGTGATTTGGAACTTTTTAGAAAATATTGCTTATTATAACTTGTTTTTTCTTTTAATACATGTTTATTGCAATACTTTGGCAATTTACCTACTAGGAAATGGCTCCTATTCTTATATATTCGCATGAAATCAGTATATCTCTTACATATCATACCTTTGTTATCTTATCATTAGAGAAATTGGCTATAGTGATTTTCCCAATTAATTACTTCCCTTTTAATTATCACCACACAGATTTTGTTTTTGTAGAAACTTTTAAATTTTATGTGATTAAAATACTCTATCTTATCTCTTGTGACCTGCTCTAACCTTTCTTTGGTTAAGAAATCTTCCATTTTTCACAAATACACTATTTATTTATTAAGCTGAAGTGTTTGAAGTTAAGTGACTTGCCCAGGGTCCTACAGCTAGGAAGTAGCAAGTGTCTGAGGCTGGATTTGAACTCAGTTCTTCCTGACTTTACAGTCGGTGCTCTATCCATTGTAGCATCTAGCTGCCCTATGATACTCTATTTTAAAAATGCTTTAATAGATGATTTTTACATCAAAATCCTATAAATATTTGAAGCTTATTATGACAAATTGTGTGAGATGTTAATTTCAATGTAATTTCTGCAAGATTGCTTTCCCAAAAGTTACTTCCTTAGTATAAGATAAATAACATATTCAAAGATGAAACATGCCAAGTTATCAAGAAGTATAATTTTGAGAGAAAGAATCATTTAAGATCCATCAGGACGAAGTCCAAGAAATGTCATAGTAGATTATGTTAATTGATATTATATGAATTCATCTTTTTTTCTACCTTGTATTTATTTTAAATATCTATATACATATTTATATCTCCATATTATATCTATGTATGTATACATATATTAACATTTCCTTGTAGAATGCAAACTCCTTCAGGGGAGGAAGTATTTCGCTTGTCTATGTATGCCCAAAGCCCAACACAGTGCCTGACATTTAGTAGGCATTTATAAATCCTTTGTTGATTGATAATGATCATTCATATTAAAATAGAAACACAAAGTTTCATCATATTCTGAGAATATAGTACAGGATGACTCAGTTTTCTATTTTGCAATAGTATTTATAAATCATGGCAAAAGCAAGAGGGAATTTAACTCCATTTACAATGTGTCAGTAATTGATAAAGATATTTTCTATCATATTTTCTTCTAAGGCTTTTTAGCAGAATTGTTAAGGGCAAAACAAATTATTTAATATTACAATGATCATTTAGGTTACACATTAGCAATCTAACTAGCAAATTGTAATACCTTCATCAAAAAGGAGTTAAGAAAAATTCCTTAGACTAATTGCCATATGTTTGGAGAACAAAAACCTGTTAGGAAAGCCCATAGATGTGGGCCTGAAGAATCAGTAAAGATCTGAGCCAATCTCTTCATTTTATAAGTAAAAATAGTCAAAGATTTTCAATAACTTGCTCAAAGTCATGTAGGTAGTAAATTGTAGGCCTCAGATTCAAGGCCAGATTCTCCGATTACAAATTCAGCATTCTTTCCATAATGATGCTGTCTCACTTGTTCATACCACTATGAATTAACCTTCAAAAGTACTCATACTTTTAGAACACCTAGAGGAAGAAAGCTGTCAAAAGAAATGTTGTTTTTTTCTCCTTAGGGATTGATTATTTTTAAAGGATGGTCACTGTCATTCCGTTTGAATTATTACTGATTCAGTCAAAAGTTTGCTATAATTGAAAAAAAATTAAGTTTGATGATTTACTAAAACAAACTATTCTCAAAGAAATTGAATATAATAGAGATGCTTGACAATATCAGAGCCTGATATCCGAATCTAATGGTGAGGAAAGACTTTGGGAAGGTATAAAATTTAGTTTTAGAGAAATACTAATACCTGGTATCTCCCTCCTGTTCTTTATCTTAACAAAAATCATTCTTTGCCAAACTTAGCTGATTAGCAAAGCTATTGCTGAGTATTTTCAAATCACTTTCATTCTTCATGAAATTCTCTGAGTAATACAACTATATGTGGAATTTCTACAGTTCCTGAAATCTTCCAATATTCATGAAAACCCTTCTTGAAGATTCCTGTTAAGGAACTGTATTTCATTGTCACAGGCCAATAATTTAAAAGTGGAAATAACCTTAAAGTGAATGAGGCAAGAAGCAGTCATTAAGTACTTGCTACGCTCTGAATCCTAGGGATACAAAATAAGACAATTTTCAATATGTGGAACACTGATTTACTTAAAAAGGACATTTCATTAAGTGATTCACTATAATAAGCAAATAAGCCTTCTATATACTGCAGGTCACTGTCTTAAAGATATATATCTATACATAATATATATGTATATCTACATACAAATATAAATGTATAGATATAGACATATGTATTTAGCTAAGGTTATAATTAATAAGATACAAAGTCATTTAAAAGCTTTATTGAATTCATAAGAGTCTTTTGTCATTAAGTATTTTCTTTATCAACAGACACTACTAACATGGGGGGAGTCATGAAATTTTTTGGTATTAAAAATGTTTTTTTCATGTGAATGCTAGGTTGAGAAGGATTGATCTAGTTCAGCTGGTTTAATTTAACCTACTCATTTTATAGAAGATCTTTCTTACTACAAAATTTCAGATGTGCTGAGGGACCAGTTACTTTATCTCTCCAGAAGGCAATGTCTTATATGGAATAAAAATGTACAGAATAAAAAAAGAATCACTATGAAAATCATGTAATTTTGGAATTTGAAGGGATCCCAGAGGGCATCAAGAAACTATATCTGAAAATGAATCTACTCTATGTCATAGACAAATCAGTTACCCGATCTTTCAGAATTTTTTTCAGAAAACAGAATTGGTCATGATCAAAAAACTTCTTGTGGGACTGTTCTGAATATCATTATATTTCTCTAACCTATACTCATCTGGTATTGGATTGTGGACTATGACTTCCAAGGACTCACTAGAATTACATTGGAAAACAATTTTTCTCTGGCCACTGCAGTTATTGACATGTAATTACTTGGGAATTTTTTTATTAACTAATATGATAAAGGACAACCTCATTCTCAACAATATTTCCTTACCAACATTTTCAAATCTTAAAGCTATATCACAAAGCATTAATTATTAAAACTGTTATTAGTTTTAAAAGAAAATGTACATCATTAGAACTGACTATCAAACTTAATAAGTCAATATCATCAATCCAAGAACATAATCAGGAAGGAATCCTTATTTGACAAAGCCCTACTAGGAATTCAAACTGGCAAAAAAGAAACTTAGATTAATATCTTAAACCATACAACCCAATGAACTCCAAATGAATACTCAATTTGAACAAAAAAATTAAATATGTACATCTTTTTTGTATGTGTGTTTTTTATTTATTATAATAACTTTTTATTGACAGAACCCATGCCAGGGTAATTTTTTTACAACATTATCCCTTGCACTCACTTCTGTTCTGATTTTTCCCCTCTCTCCCTCCACCCCCTCCCATTAGATGGCAAGCAGTCCTATATATGTTGAATATGTTGCAGTAAAACATGTACCTCTTTTAAAAATAAAGGAAAATGGATTAAGATAACTTCCCCATATGATTAGGGAGAAAATTTTTAACCAAACAAGGGAAAGAAGAAATCATAAAAGATACAATAGAAAATTCCCATTATATTCAATTGTTAAGATTTTACATTAATAAAATCAATATAACTAGAATAAGAATGGGAATTTAATTGAGGCGGGGGAATCTTTGTATCTGCTGTCTCTGATGAAGGTCTGATAGCCAACATTTATAAGGAATGCACACAAACAGTCATTCCCCAATACATAAAAGGTCAATGTAAATGAACAAATAATTTTCCAAAGAACAATTGCAAACTATAAGCAATTTCAAAGTTTGTTCCAAGTCATCAAGCAGAGGGGAAAAGCAAATGATTAAAATGAATGGTCATGACAAAAGAAGAAAGAATCAGTGTTGGTATAACTGTGGAAAGATGGGTATGCTGTTGTACCATGCAGAATTATAATTTGGCCCAACCATTATGCCAAACATTTTGGAATTATGTGATAAATATGAGTGAAATGTTCTTATGATCATGATGCTCTAATGAAAAAAAAATATACCACCCTCCCTTTATTGGAGATATGAACAATTATTATTGTTGAAATATGCATAGGTTATCAAATATAATTATTATGACACAAACAAATCTTATTGCAAAGGAAGGCTCAATGAATAAAAAGAGGTAGAGGACTATGGTAGGAAACTAATGTTATATAAAAACAAAAGACATTAATAAAAGTTTTTTAAGGAAAATTAACAAGTTAGTTGAAAAATTAAATATCTATTTGAATATAATTCTTAAAAGCATTTCCTCAATAGTTAAAAAGAGTATATTTATTCTACTCCAGAGATGTGATGTTGTAATATTAGTGATTTTTTATCTTTTTTGTGTCCCTGTTAGTGTTTCCTTTGTTTTTAGTTCCCAGATTAGTATGTTTCAGTAATCTCTTTAATAATGGGATTTCCCCCAATAATTGTCCAACAATTAAAGTTTTGTCTTGTGAAATTCTGTTAATCTAAAACTGTTTCCTTTGATACTTCTAAACAGTAGGAATAGTCAGAAGTGACATGTAATTTTATTGTTTTGAAGGTTAAAGCAAGCAAGCTTCCTGAAGACCTGGGCAAAACGAAATGGAAGAAAGTGGAATAGCAAAGGAAACAAAACTCAAGTGAATTCAGTGAATTAACTGAAACCAAAGTCCACAGTGGAGAATTTTCTTGCTTTCTTGCTTCCTTCCTTCATTCCTTCTTTTCTTTCTCTCTATTGTAAGAAGGTCAACTCCTTCACTGGTATTTTAGATATGGATATGATGATGATTTCCTTGATGTTGAGAGCGCCCAGTGAGAACCTCTCTCAACCTAATTCTCCACCTATTCTGTGAAGCTGCATAAAAATGAAGCAACCATCCCTCAATTTGGAAACTTTTCTTCAAAGCTAAACGGCCCTATATCTTTAATGAAGGAAACTTGGAATTATCTAAAGATAATCATCAGGTCTTTGATTTTTTTTTTTTTTTTTAGGGAAAATGTTTTGTAAGTTAAAAAACTCTATTTGGTAGTTTTGCTCCAGTTACAGAATTTTCCTAGGTCTCAAAATTCTTTTGAGAAGTATATGACAACAAATAGTGATGACAAGAAATTCTCCTGCCAATCAATCACTAATTCTCCTAGTTCATAATGTTTATGGCTGAAATCAAACAAGAAGGATGGATGAAAAGGAGTGTGATTAGATTTAGGCATCTGGGTTGATTGCTACTCTCCCAGAGCTACTGAAATGTGTTTCAGTTGATTATACCTATTCCCTTGGAAAATGAGCTCCATTCATTTGAAACATTCTGCAGAAAATATTCTAGAAAATTAATGGACCCAGTATGGATTGAAATAATTTGTCTTGGAACTCTGAAGTAACATAGAATGTTTAGCAAGATGGAAGAACTAGAATAAACCTGTGACATCTGAATAAAAAGAAATCCTCAAGAGGAACTCTGTCTCTGTTTGCCTTGGCCAAACCACAATCTGTGTCTGAGATGAACTTTTAGCCCATGAGGAGCTGACTATACCATAAAATGTCAAAAAGGAAAAATGCAGAGGAAATCTAAACCTGAGTTGCTGGAAGAAAGAGAGGGAAGACCTGGAAATGACCAGAAGGGCTTCCTATTATATAGACAGAGCTCTTGGACTATCCACTAAGGGTCTCTATTCTAGAAAGAGTTTTATTTCCCACCTACATATCAACCATCTTGAAAAAGAGCAAGAATTTATACAATTCTTTACATATATATATACATACATATAAATATATATATATATATATATATATATATATATATATATATATAAAGATACACAGTTAACACAAAAATTATATAGGTCCAGTAGAACCTCCTTACTTCAGGGTCAGTGCTAGATCTACTACACCATCTAGCTGCTCTCATAAAAAAGCATTTATTAAGAACTTGCTATGTACCAGGTACTGTAATAATCTCTGAAAATACAAAGAAAAGCAAAACTACACTATCTGTCCTCAAAAAGCTCAGATTCTAATGGGGGAAACAACAAGAAAAACAACTATTTTTCTATCTATGTATATCTACCTATCTATTGTTCTATCTGTCTGTCTGTCTGTATTTCTATCTATCTATCTATCTATCTGTTAAGAACAGGTCAATTCTCTGAGAGCCTCCACAGCTCTGGATCATAACATCTAAGGGAATTGTAGGGCAGTCTTTGCTGACACAGGTTTTGTGGACTGGGAATGAGATAAATTGGAGGCAGAGGGAAGAGGAGAGAGGTCAGACAATGCAATTGCCTCTCAGTCAGAGAGGTCAGAGAACAGCAACTGCCTCTCAGTCTCCTTGTCTCCTCTCACAAGAAGAGATCCATTCTGCATATCTGGGTTGAATCTCCAGCAGTCACTGGCAGGAGTCTCCCGTGAAATCCAACATTTTTCTGTCTGTCAGTCTGTCTATCTGCACACATATGTTTTTGTATGTACATGTACACATGAGTATATGCAAGATACCCAGTGTATATTGCACTAGATGATAGCACTAGAAAGACCTCTTGCAGAAGGTAGACATGAGCTTCTATGCCATAGAAAATTGTAGGCAGAGAGGAGAGAAGGGAGATTTTCATACATAAAGAATATTAATTGAAAAAAAAACATGATCTTTATATTTTAACATATTTAACAAGTATTGGACTATCTGACATCTAGGGGAGAGGATAGAGAGAAGGAGGGGAAAATTTGGAACAGAATGTTTTACAAGGGTCAATTTTTTTCCTGAGGCAATTGGGGTTAAGTGTCTTACCCAGGGTCACACAGCTAGGATAAGTTTAGTGTCTGAGGCCAAATTTGAACTCAGGTCCTCCTGACTTCAAGGTTGGTGCTTTATCCATTGCACCATCTAGCTGCTCCTACAAGGATCAATGTTGAAAAATTACCCATGCATATGTTTTGTAAATAAAAAGCTATAATAAAATTTTAAAAAAACATGATCTTGGAAAATGAAGGATAAACAAGAAATAGCAAGAATCATGATGGTTCTAGATTATAGAATACAAGGAGGTGAATAAAATCTTAAAAAGACTAGGAAGGTAAAAAGCAGTCAGATTGTGAAGGACTTTAAAATCTAAACTGATTATGCAACATTCAGTTTTATTTTTGTTGTTTTTTCCATTTACATTGTAATGTGTTTTTTTTTTTTATTTCTGGTTCTGCTTGCTTTACTCTGAATCACTTCATAGAAGTCAATTATCTTTTTCTAAATTTTCCATATTCACCATTTATTATAGAAAAATAATAACCCAATAATTAGCTATTCCCCATTGGAATGTATTTTATTTCTAGTATTTTCTTAAGATTAGAAGTGCTGCTATAGCTATTGTCATGTGTATCAAACTTGTTTTGCTGTGTTTGACATACTTGAGTTATGACTAGGGATGAGATCTGTGAGTCAAAGAATACAGACATTTTAGGCTTCCATTTGCATCATTTCAAGTTGCTTTCCAGAATGTTTGAACCAACTTACAAATAACCTATAAGATACTAGTATGATTATCTTTTCACAGCCCATCCAGTATTAACTTTTATCCAACTTTTGTCATATTTGTCAATTTGCTGGCTTTCATAAAAAACGTCAAAATTGTTTTGATATTATTACTGAATCAATTTTTACATGACTATTAGTTGTTTGCAATTCTTTTAAAAACTGTTTATTGACTATTTATTCATGATATATTTGCATAAATTTGCTCTATTTAAATATCTATCTAACTATACCTTGGATATCAGACAATATTAGAACATGAAACTGAAAAGCTTTTCCACTATCAATCAATGAAACTACTGTCAGTTATATATATGAAGTGGTGATTTTGTTGCAATTGATAATTTCCCTTCTTATCTTAGTTGCATCGCTTTTGTTAGCATTTCTCTTGGTTCAATTATCTTGTTCTCCTAGATAGAGTTCGTTGACTTTGTGTATATTCTGATATGTACTAATCAGTACAAATTGTGATTTCTGTTTATAATTTGTTTGGATAAATAGATTTACTCTCTAGTCACAATTTGTGATAGTCTTTTGTGTAACAAATGATTGGTAGGAAGGTCCAAGGCAATGGATATAAGTTTAGAGCAACCTTCTTCTCTTTAAGAGATAGCATTTAGGAAAGTTACTTTTTTTTCAAACCTATGTACTCCTAAGTCAATGATATTTAACCATATACACACATGCATACATAAGCTCACACTCATACACACAATATATACATTATACATAAATATATATATATATACACACACACACACACATATATATATATATATATGTCACTTATGTATTTCTAATCTCGTGCCCCTTCCTTAGAGAAGCCAGTCTGTTCTATTGCTCTCAGTCTGCTTTGGAAAGGTGAGGGTAAGTTTCCAGAGATATCTACCAATGTGTTTCCTACAGCCTACCTATACATTTAGATATCTTCACCATAGGTATGCACATTTTACATGTACAGCCATATTATGTTTATATAATACAATTGTAATGGTTAAAAATAAAGAAATTTTATTGTAATTTTTTGGCCAGTATCATTTTATTTGGATCCACAGGCTAAAGATTCCAGAGTTTAAACTTGAGCTGAAACTGAGCTTTTCTCAAATAAAGAAAAAAAATTTTTTTAAATCTCTCCAAAGGTAAACATGACAACCAATAATCTATGTCCTAATTTCTAGATAACCAAATCACATAAGAAAAGAAAAGATACTAAAAACAAACAAACAAACAAACAAAAAAAAAACAACTAACTTTTGTTTACTTGACCTTCCAGTTAGATTTCAGCTTTATCCCAAGTCAAGCAACAGATAAATCTAGTGAAACAAGAACAGACCCCATTTAAGGCCTGACTTCCAACACTTTTACCTTTTACTAGGATTTTTGCATTTGAGCTTTAGTTAACCTATTCAAACTCCTGAGAGTCCAATAGCACTCACAGGAACCTAAAATGTCTTAGCTATTGTTTATACAAGTCAGGGAACCACCGGCCATCTGGAATTTTAATGGGCTGAGAGAAGGAAGTTTGCCTACTAACTTAAAGGAGCACAAAGGGACCTTCTAAGGAGTTTATACTCCCCTGAGAAGAAGCACTTACCTTCCAAATTCCCTGTAGATCCACTTCCTAAAATTAGTCAGATTGATGGGGAGATAGAATGTGCAGTGGAAAGGACTTTGACCTTGGATTCTCCTTGTGAGGATCTGGCCCACACTCTGGATCTTACATTTATTATTTATATAACATAGAAAAATCATTTCAGTTCTCCAGTGGTCACTTTCTTTATCTTGTTCACTGGAAGATCAGGGATGTGTTGACTATGTCTGAAAATCCACTTTAGTCCAATATGTGAGACAGAACTCTCCAAGAGTGAGACAGAGAAATGACACAATACAGGATCCAAGGCACAGTTTTGAAAAATACCCATCCTGTATGCAAAAGACAAAGATATGGCAAAACAAACACTATGGATATAACTAGATATTTTATAGAAAGACCAATAATTGTCAACAAAAGGAGAATCAGTACAAAAAGAGAGATAAATTCTAAGGAGAAATTAAAGAGGAAAGAATTCAGAAAATGGAAAATTAAGGGGAAAAGATGAGCATTGTCATGGAATCAGAGATTTAAATGTAGAAGGGACCTCAAAGACACTTTAATCAAGCCCAACCCTTTCATATTCCATGTAATGAAATTGAGGTCCAGAGAGATAATATGACTTTCTCAAAGTTACAGGGAGCATAGAAGTGACAGAGCTGAACTTCAAACCCAGCACCTGCAGCTCCAAATCCATATTTCTTAACGCTGTACTATGATTTGCTACTTCTTCATGCCAATCAAATTAAACCTTAAGACAAAGCTTATGAACTCTAAATTAGTTCACACTCTCTCTTAGTTTCTGGAACTGAGTATGCTGGACAAAACTGCAGACTTCACACAGTCATTGAATTCCAGAGTTGTAAAGAACCTTGGTGGTTACCTAATCCAATCCATATCTAAAGTTAAATTCTTTGCTCTGTATTGCAACATTTACATTCAGCATTTTCTGCAGACCTTTAATTATGGAACCTCCTCTTCCTTCCCAAGAAAATCTCCTCTATTCTTGGACAGTGATATTCATGATGAAGTTTTTGCTGATATTAAGTTTAAATTTGCTTCTCTGAAATGCTTTCTTGATTCTGATCTTCCCTATCAAACAGAATAAGTCTGACCCTCTTTCTCTTGCATTCCTTCAAATACTTGAAGACAAATGTGTCCTCCTAAGTCATCTCTTCTCCAGGATAAACATCCCTAATTCCTTTAACCAATTATTCTATTGCATGAACTTCAAGACTCATTGCCACCTTCCTTGAGTTCTTCGAGAATTCTAGTTCTTAATGTTTTTGTGTGTCATGGACTTCTTAGATAGTCTGAAGAAACCTACATAGCCCATCTCAAAATAAGTCTTTTAAATGTATAAATTAAGTTGTAAAGGATTACAAAATAATCCAATCGCAGTCATACAGTCAGTGCCAGATGCCTTGTTAAGAACCCCTTCTAAATCACTATTTAACTTATCAATGTATTTCCTAAAAATTGATGCTCAGAATTAAACACAAATCTCCAGAATAGGTCTAACCATGACAAAATTGGGTCATTTGCTTTATTTATTAAGGAATTGTGATAGCCCACACTGAGAATTTGTGTTCATCCATTTTTCATTTTTTCAGCACTAATGATTTATTTGAATAGGTTAACTTGGTATGGCTTGGACCAAGGTTCTTTAAACATTTTCCACTTCCATCCCCTTTTTACCTGAGATATTTTCACATGATATTGGGTATATAAGTGTATAAAATAGGTACACAAATAAAACGTTAACTAATAATAAATCATAATTTTGTGACATTCAATTACATGACTCCATATGAGATCACAACCCACAGTTTAAGAAGCTTGGATTTAGAGAAAGATTGTGTGTGAACAAATTTTTATCCTTTCTTCCAACTTGGTTCGCCATTTACTTGAGATCTAAGTTGACTGTTCACAAAGTGTGATTCAGAAATGACTCCATCTGTAATCATTCATTTTCATTTTTGTGATACTAATCAATATTTATTAAGATCATTGCCTTCTAATTCCCTTCCTGAGGAAAATGTTTATATTGTTTAAATTTATGAGTATGTATTTATAATATATAAGCATATAAAATATATTATAATGTAAGTAAGTATATATAATACACAAGTATTAGGTAACTATATACAGTATTTATTTATATGTATAAGCTTATGCTTGGCCTATAATTTTTTTAAATTTTAATTGCCTTTTTATTTACAGGTTATATGTATGGGTAACTTTACAGCATTGACAATCGCCAAACCTCTTGTTCCAATTTTTCCCCTCCTTCCCCCCACCCCCTCCCCCAGATGGCAGGATGACCAGTAGATGTTAAATATATTAAAATATAAATTAGATACACAATAAGTATACATGACCAAACCATTATTTTGCTGTACAAAAAGAATCGGACTCTGAAATATTGTACAATTAGCCTGTGAAGGAAATCAAAAATTCAGGTGGGCAAAAATTTGGAATTGGTAATTCAATGAAATGGTTTTTAGTCATCTCTCAGAGTTCTTTTGCTGGGCATATCTGGTTCAGTATAATTATTTTAATGCTTTGTTTTCTTAATCTTAAATCATATTTTCCAATTTAATTTCCATTATCTTTTGCCAATTGTTTCTCTGGATTCAGAGAGTTATGAAGAATTGAAATTATCAAAATACATTAGTCATTACCTAGTACATTCACCACCAACAGACTAGGCAGAAACCATAAACCAAATAGCAAAGTATTTAATTTGAACAGAATAGCAAAATAAATAAGGGAAATTAAATTATATAATCCTCTCTGTTCCCCATATGTGAAAGGAAACATGCTTATAGATTGTGATGCCAGAGATTGAAACCTATTCTATAAAAGCTATATATTCTGAAACTATGCCATCTTATGCTGCTGTACCTTCTTCTTTGAAGAAAGCATTACTGTTTATGGTTTGTTTTTCCTGTTTGTTTTGTTTTGTTTTTGTAAGACAGCATTGCTTGGATCTAATCAATACATTTTCAGCTCACTTATATATCAGGCTGATAACCATGCCCAGGCTTTTCAAATAACTTTTTTTTGGACTTCTTTCAACTCTATACTCTCTAGCTTCTCACAGGAAAATCCCCAAATTCTCATTTTTTTTCAGTTTAGGTGAATAAATTCCATTCAATTCCAATCATATCCTTCTAAACTAGCACTTGGACTTATGTGGGCAAAACTCTCTGTCTTTTTTTTAAAGTCACTGAGTAATAATGTTTATATGCATTTGGTTTGGAGTATCTTATAGAATTCTTTGTAGATTTTCTCTACCCTATCATCCTTTATGACAGATGTTGGCACAGAAGCTACAATTATCCCTATGGTGGTCTTTTTGCTTGTGCTCATTATGAACACTGCAAAGCAAGATGATTGAGTGTCCCATAAAACAATTCCTCTTGTTGTCTTTGGGTGCTGATGAAACCAACCTCACCAACTCCTTTATTTGCCTCTCCAAAGAAACCTTAACTAAAGCTTTCTTATATTTTCTGATCTCATTTAAAATAAGAATGTCAACACAGATATGGTTCACTTCTTTTGTATGTATGTCAGCTCAATCATTGGACCACACATATAGTAGAAATAAAGTCATGTTAGACTGAACTGCTAAAAGTTATGTTATTCTTAACAGTCTCTGACCTCTTTTCTGACACTACCATGAACCTACTCCTAACTTAGCTTTCCATCTTCATTGACTGTTACTCTGTTCTCCCTTATCCTGCAATTCACTTGAAATAATTCTATCTTCCTAACTCTTGGCCACACACTTGGAAGATTTTCTTTCCTCTCTGCTTCTAACATTTATCCTTTAACATCCATTTCAAATATCATATTTTGCATAAAGCTTTTTCTAATCTCCCCAAATACATTTCTTTAAATATCTTTAATTTAACTACTTTGTTTTATTTAACTTTGTTGATTGTATCCATCTAGTGCTTATTGTCTCCTCAATTAGAATATAAATTCTTTGTGAGCAGGAATTATTTCAGTCTTTATATTTGTGCTGCCAGAACATATGGTAATTGTTTATTAAATGCTTATGGATTGACTGAATTTAATACAATTCAGTTTAGATTAGTTGACATTTATTAAGCACTCTGCTAAGTATTGGAAAAGAATGAACTTTGACTATGGCTATACTAGAGAAATGAAGATATAATAGTCATTTCTGATGTTTTAACATACCACTACCTGTTGCTTCCTAATCATCAAGAATACTATTATTTATTTATTTAAAATTAAATACAAAATAAGAAAAAAATAGAAAAAGCAAACTAAATACAAAATAATAAATAAAAAACTAGAAAAAGAACAGAAAAGGAAAATAAAAACAATGAAACAAAATATTTTCACGTGCCCAACAAAACATTAGGGAAGATTCAAAACCACCAAGAATGCTATTAAGGAGCCAGGGAAACTAGGTAGACCTAAATTAGCATTATATAGTATATGACATTGAGAATATTAGTATTTCAAAAAAATCAGTTTATTAAAAATCATAACTATTAAAGTGATAGGGAATGCCTAAGCCATGATAGGGATAGACATGACTAGACAAAGTCACCAGATAAAATAGCAGTTTTTGCTGGTATCACCACTTCCCAAGTAATTTGAAAATGTCTTGGAAATTTTTAACTTAACTTCAAAGTATGGGTAGATGTGTTTAATAAGAATACAAAGAGATCCTCCAGGGATGACTTGCTACCTCATATACTGTGAACCTGGGCAGATTATTAAATTTTTTCAGCCTTAGTTTCCTCATCTATAAATGGGAATTGGAATACTAATAGGATTTCTATGAGGATCGAATGACATAAAATATGTAAAGGAACTTGCACATCTTAAAGTGCTATGTAAATGCAAATAATTATTTTTATTATAATTATTATTTGTCCACATCTCTTTAAAGAATTGTCTTCTGGGTTTTAGAGTCATAGGCCCATCCTTTCAAATAAATTGAATAAAAGATATATTCACTCAGAACTTATTTGGGTATTCCGGGAAACAAACAAACAAACCATCACAAATAGTTTCCTAAACCAATGATAACTTATGATGAGATGATGAGAAGGCATTATGGTCAAAGAAAACTCATCCAATGAAACCTCATCCTAAACTAAATCCCTGAAATTATTTTTCTCTTTTTCTTTTTTTGCAAGGCAATTAGGGTTGAATGACTTGTCTAGGGTCAGGCAGCTCAGAATTGTTAAGTGTCTGAGGCCACATTTGAACTCAGGTCCTCCTGAATCCAGGGCTGGTACTTCATTCACAAAATCATTTAATTGCCCCCAAAATATTATAAAGATGTTGGCCTACAACTGGAAATGGTGAACATGTTCACTGAAAAGAAAGAAGTTGTAATCCCAGACTCCCATTCCACTCTAAAGGAATTCTGGAAAAATGAATCATGGAATGATGGCTGCCTCCCTTTCTCTGATGTTCTTTAGTTTTCACATCTGGGTCCACTTAATCCCACCTTCAAAACCATAGATTTAAAGTCGCAAGTAACCTCAGAGATTATCTAGTGAAATTTCTAACTAAATTATTAATCCAATCTACCCAAATCATTAACTATCATCTCAAATGACCACCTGACCTGCATTTGAAGATCTCCAGAGATGAAAAATTCACTGTTCTCTAAAACGTGTCTTCTGTGTGGTCAACTCCAATTATTCATTTACATTGTATTGAGCTAACATCTGTCTTTCTGTGACTCACTCACTGTTCCAAGTTGTACTCTCTGAGGTCAAGCAACATTAGTTCAAGTCCCACTCTTACATATGATAAATAAATATTTAGAGATTGACTTGTTTCAGTTTTCTTTTTCTGAACTAAATAATTTCAGTTCCTTCAAATAGTAGTTATATTGCATGGTTTTTAATAATTTTAATCTTCTGGTTGTCGTTTTCCGGATCTTTCAAGTTTGTCAATATTCCTTATAAATTCTTCTTTCTTCCCCTCCTCTTCCTTTTCCTCCTCCTGCTTTTCTTCCTCCTCCTTCTTCTTCTTCTCATGTTGATTTACATTCATTCTCCATACTTCTGTTTCTGAATATAGATGGTATTTTCTATCTAAAGTATATTGGGACTGCCTTGGATCACTGAACCACTGAGAAAAATCAAGTCTTTTGTAGCTTATCATCACAATCTTGCTGTTACTGTGTACAATGTACTCCTGGTTCTACTTGTTTCTTTTTGTATCAGTTCATGTAAATCTTTCTAGGCCTTTCTAAAATCAGCTTTTTCATAATTTTATAGTATAATAATATTCTATTACTTTCTTATGCAAATTATCAACATATTCAGCTATTCTCAAATTGATGGGCATCTATTCACTTTCTAATTCTTTGCCACAACAAAAAGAACTGCTAAAAATATTTTTGTACAAGTGGGACCTTTCCCCTCCTTTATGATTTCATTGGGATACAGATCCAGTAGAAGCACTGGTGGATCAAAGGGTATGCACAGTTTTATAGCCCTTTGGGAATAATTAGAAGTTGCTTTTCAGAATGATTGAATTATTTCACAACTCCACCCACAATGCATTAGTGTCCCAGTTTTTCCACATCCCCTCCAACATTTATTATTATTTTTTCCTGTCATCTTAGCCAATCTTAGAGGTATAAGATGGTATCTCAGAGTTGTTTTAATTTGCATTTTTCTAATCAATAGTGATTTAAAGCATCTTTTCATATGACTATAAATTGTATTAATCATCTAAAATTTCTGTTCATATCTTTTACCATTTATGAATTGGGGAATGCTCTTTATTCTTATAAATTTGACACAGTTCTTTATATATTTTAGAAATGGGGTCTTTATCAGAAACATTGACTGTAATTTCTTTTTCCCAGCTTTGTATTTCTCTTTTAATCTTGTTTATGCAGAAACTTTTTAATCTAATGTAATCAAAATTGTCTATTTTACATTTCATAATGTTCTCTATTTCTTCTTTGGTCATAAATTCCCACTTCTGCTAAAATTTGATAGGCAAACTACCTCTTACTTTCCTAATTTGCTTAAGGTATCACCCTTTCCATTCAAATCATGTACCCCATTTCGATCTTATTTTAATATAGGATATGAGCAATGGGTCTATACCAAGTTTCTGATCAATTATTTTCCAGTCTTTCCAGCAATTTTTGTTAAATACTAAGTTTCTATCCCAGGAACTGGATTTTAACATTTTATCAAATACTAGATTACTACAGTCATTGATTATTGTATCATATGTATCTAACCAATTCCACTGATCCATCACTGTATTTCTTAATTGATACCAAGTGTTTCTGATAATGCTGCTTTGTAATATAAAATCACCATCCTTTGTATTTTATTTTTTATTAACTCCCTTGATATTCTTGACTTTTTGTCAAGATGAATTGATGTTGTTTCAAATGAATTTCACCATTATTTTTCTAGCTCTATAAAATAATTTTGGGCAGTTTGGTTGGTAAGGCATTGAACAAGTAGACCATCTTAGGTAGAATTATCCTCTTTACTGTACTACCTCA
This sequence comes from Sarcophilus harrisii, assembly GCF_902635505.1. Lineage (NCBI taxonomy): Eukaryota > Metazoa > Chordata > Mammalia > Dasyuromorphia > Dasyuridae > Sarcophilus > Sarcophilus harrisii. Next base: position 158,357,963 of record NC_045426.1, on the reverse strand, counting down.
GCCTACCCTTGAGCAATTGCTATTTTTCCAATTGTTTAGGTCAGACTTTATTTGGGTGAGAAGAGTTTTATAATTGTGGTCATATAGTTCCTGGATTTTTCTTGGCATCTGTTGAGATTATCATAGGATTTTTATTAATTTTATTATTGATATGGTCAACTACTGCAATAATTTTCCTGACATTAAACCAGTCTTGCAATCCTGATATAAATCCCACTTGGTCATAATGTATTATCCTGTTGATAAGTTGTTGTAGTCCCTTTGCTAATTTTATTTTAAAATTTTGTATCAATATTCATTAGAAAGAATGCTCTGTAATTTTCTTTCTCTGTTTTGACTTTTTCTGGTTTAAGTAAACTTATTTGTGTGATAGAAGGAATTTTGCAGGACTATTTCTTTATCTATTTTTCCAAATAGCTTATGTAGTTTTGGAATTAATTGTTCTTTAAATGTTTGGTAGAATTCACTTGTTAATCCATCTGGCTCTGAAGACTTTTTTCTTAGGAAGTTTACTGATGGTTTGTTCAATTTCTTTTTATAAAAGGTGGTTAAGTAATTTATCTTCTCTTCTATTAATCTAATAAATTTATAGTTTTGTAAATATTCATCCATTTTGATTAGATTGTAAGATTTGTTGGCATAGAATTGGACAAAATAGCTCCTAAGTATTGATTTAATTTCTTTGTCATTGGTGGTAAATTCACCCTTTTCATTTTTGATGCTAGTAATTTGTTTTCTTTCTTTCTTTTTTTTCTAATAAAATTAACTGAAGGTTTATTTATTTTGTTAGTTTTTTCCACAAAACCAACTCTTAGTTTTATTAGTTTAATAGTTTTCTTAGTTTTAGTTCAATAGTTTTCTTAGGGTTATTTCCTTCTTTGTTCTGATGATCATTGCATTTTTATTAAGGCAGCTTAAGTTTATTTTGAACATTTGGATATTAAGTAGGAATGGATTTGAACTGGTTTACTGTAGGCATTGTTAAATGTTCAGGAGGAGCTTGGAAATCAGCAAAAACTACAAATCATGGCTTGGTTAATTGTTTTGCTGATTGTCTAAATATTTATTTATTATATTATATTTTATATTATTTATTATATATTATTATTTATTATTTATTATTATATTTATTTATTAACATTGTTTAAATGTTAGTAAAGAAGGTTAAGTTTGTAGTTCTTTTTTTTTTTTTTGAGAGCTGGTTATTAAACATTCAACAACATATCCTTTCATCATAGGTCATACTGCTGGCTCATATTTTGCTTGCAACCCACTGGTCTTTTTCACATGAATTATCATTCTCCAAACCATTTGCCCTTCTTGTATTTCCCTACTTATAACCACGATTGGTTCCAGATTTTCTGTAGGATCCCAAATTATAAGATCCCATGATATATGGCTTGAGTTACTTACCTTCAGGTTGGCTTTGTTAGTGGCCCTGCTTTGATTTTGTAATCAGCTTCTAACACCTAGAATTTTCTCTTTTTCTTGATTACCAATCTTTTATATTGTAGCCCAGTTTTCTAGAAACCAACTTAACTGTACTAGGCCTGAGTCTGAATCTGAGATTATCATGCCAGTTCACCTGGGATAGAGATCTGGTCTTATGTGCAAGGTAGCTTTGCAACCAGCTCAAAACAGTCTATAAAAGCTTATTGTTAAATATTCAACATGAGAATTTACACCTTGGAAATTAGCAAAGACTACGCAATACTTTCAAACTGCAGTGCTGGAAAATACTTGTGAGATCAACAAAGATCAAGTCAGTCATATACTTAAAGAAGATGAGATGAATAGATAATGTCATGGAACCAATGAACAAGAGTTTGGGCAGACTTTGAGAGAGAGAGAATAGAAAAGCCACAGATCCGCAGAATCACAAAACATTATATACAACTGAATGACTAACAAAAATGACAATAACAAATTAGCATTTCACTTATTGTTTTATTGATTGTCTGGATTTAAGAAACTAATGGAAACAATGTTAGTAATGCAGGCTAAAGTATATCTTTTGTACATTTCCTCCCAGAAAGCTTGTTAATAACCATTTACTGGCATATCCCTACTTGTATCCATTACCTACCTGCCAGTTTCTCCCAAAGACTTGGAACACTATCTCTAAGTCCCAATCCTCTTATAAGTCCTCATGACTCACTTCCAGTTCTTCGTCATGGAACCTTTTCATCGTGTCCAAAAATTTTAGAATTTTCTGGCTGTTCAAGCTATGGCACTCCTTAAGGATCATTTAAAAATCTGAAAATGATAGCAATAAGAGCTGAGAAAGAGATTAAAGGAATAAGAATAGGCAATGAGGAAGCCAAATTATCACTCTTTGCCGATGACATGATGGTATACTTAGAGAACCCCAGAGATTCTGCTAAAAAGTTATTAGAAATAATCCACAACTTTAGCAAAGTTGCTGGTTATAAAATAAACCCACATAAGTCATCAGCATTCTTATATATCACTAACAAAATCCAACAGTCAGAGTTACAAAGAGAAATTCCATTTAAAGTAACTACTGATAATATAAAATATTTAGGAATCTATCTGCCAAGGGAAAATCAGAAACTTTATGAGCAAAATTACAGACCACTTTTCACACAAATTAAGTCTGATCTAACCAATTGAAAAATATTAAATGCGCTTGGATAGGAGCAAATATAATAAAGATGACAATATTACCTAAACTAATCTATTTATTTAGCGCTATACCAATCAGACTCCCAAAAGACTATTTTAATGACCTAGAAAAATAACAACAAAGTTCATATGGAAAAACAAAAGGTCAAGAATTTCAAGGAATTAATGAAAAAAATCAAATGATGGTGGCTTAGCTGTACCAGATCTAAAACTATACTATAGAGCAGCAGTTACCAAAACTATTTGGTATTGGCTAAGGAATAGATTAGTTGATCAGTGGAATAGATTAGGTTCAAGGGATAAAACAGTCAACAAATATAGCAACCTAGTCTTTGACAAACCCAAAGATCCCAGCTTTTGGGATAAGAACTTACTGTTTGATAAAAATTGCTGGGAAAATTGGAAACTAATATGGCAGAAACTAGGCATTGATCCATACTTAACGCCAGTATACCAAGATAAGGTCAAAATGGGTTCATGACCTAGGCATAAAGAATGAAATTATTAATAAATTAGAGGAACATAGGATAGTTTACCTCTCAGACCTGTGGAAGGGAAGGTTTTATGACCAAAGCAGAACTAGAGATCATTACTGATCACAAAATAGAAAATTTCGATTATACCAAACTGAAAAGTTTTTGTACAAACAAAACTAATGCAGACAAGATTAGAAGGAAGCAATAAACTGGGAAAATATTTTTACAGTCAAAGGTTCTGATAAAGGCCTCATTTCCAAAATATATAGAGAATTAACTCTAATTTATAAAAATCAAGCCATTCTCCAATTGAAAAATGGTCAAAGGATATGAACAGACAATTCTCAGATGAAGAAATTGAAACTATTTCTAGTCATATGAAAAGATGCTCCAAGTCATTATTAATCAGAGAAATGCAAATTAAGACAACTCTAAGATACCACTACACACCTGTCAGATTGGCTAAGATGACAGGAAAAATAATGATGATTGTTGGAGGGATGTGGGAAAACTGGGACATTGATTCATTGTTGGTGGAGTTGTGAACGAATCCAACCATTTTGGAGAGTAGTTTGGAACTATGCTCAAAAAGTTATCAAACTGTGCATACCCTTTGATCCAGCAGTGTTACTACTGGGATTATATCCCAAAGAGATTATAAAGAAGGAAAGGGACCTGTATGTGCACGAATGTTTGTGGCAGCCCTTTTGTAGTGGCTAGAAACTGGAAACTGAATGGATGTCCATCAGTTGGAGAATGGCTGAATAAATTTGGTATATGAAAATTATGGAATATTACTGTTCTGTAAGAAATGACCAACAGGATGATTTCAGAAAGGCCTGGAGAGACTTACAGGAACTGATGCTGAGTGAAATGAGCAGGACCAGGAGATCATTATATACTTCAACAACAATACTAGATGATGACTAGTCCTGATGGATCAGGCCATCCTCAGCAACAAGATCAACCAAATCATTTCTAATGGAGCAGTAATGAACTGAACTAACTATACCCAGAAAAAGAACTCTGGGAGATGACTAAAAACCATTACATTGAATTCCCAGTCCCTATATTTATGCACACCTGCATCTTTGATTTCCTTCACAAGCTAATTGTACAATAATTCAGAGTCTGATTCTTTTTGTACAGCAAAATAATGTTTTGGTCATGTATACTTATTGTGTATCTAAGTTATATTTTAATATATTTAACATCTACTGGTCATCCTGCCATTTAGGGGAGGGGGGGGGGTAAGAGGTGAAAAATTGGAACAAGAGGTTTGGCAATTGTTAATGCTGTAAAGTTACCCATGTATATATCCTGTAAATTAAAGGCTATTAAATAAAAAAAAATAAAAATAAAAATAAAAATCTGAAAATGAATAGTTAAGCCTCAAACACAGGTAGAATTCTTTGTCATCATCAAATGACATTTCTGTAGCCTGTCAGATAATCTTAAATGTGCCAGTTTTTCAGCAGTTTTTCATTTATGATTGTGCAGTCTAAAAACAATTGAAATTACAGTGGGTGGTCTTAGGAAGGATAGTATAATTAGAAAGGATACAGAAAATAGGAAAAAGGAAGACTTCAATCTGACAACTGAAAGCAACTCTCCTAATTGCGCCACCGGCATCAATTATACTATCCTAGGGGAAGTGATGAAGCCACTGGTGTGAATTAATTTGATGAGGCTGGGCACAGAATTCCAGATCTTTGAACTTCATTGTGTGGTTTTTTTTTTTTTTTTGGCTGAATGAGAACACATTATTCTCAAGTAAATGTTAGCAAGGGGAATAACCTTGCTTTATATGTTACATAAGCACACTGACCTCCAATGAGCATTTGTTTCAAACAGACCTCTCACCATAAGCCCAGGCAGCAAGTTCTATGGGTTCAAGGCAAAGGGAGGAATCATAATCAAAATGGTCTCTTTTCTGCTGCATGTTCTGGCATAGGACTGCAGGCTGTTTAGCAATTCTTCTGGCAAAGGAGACAAGGGAGTTGGGAGATGTTTATCCACCTCCAGTGTTTTGGATTTGGACTTTCATGAATCATTTTAAAGCTGCCCGAAATGGAAGAAAGAAAGATTCAGAAGAACAAAGTAGTTCAGATAGGGAAGAAGAGCAGGCTAGTCCAAAGGCCTGGCAGGGAGATAGTAATAGAAGGGTCAGAAAATAAGGAGATCTCAGGAGGAAAAGTTACAAGCATACTTTCTAGGAAACTGAGAGCTAGTATGTAGGAGGAAGGGCACATGAGAAGAAATAAGGTGTTTACTCTTCATATGCTACAGACTTAAGTTTAAGTCTAGTCTAAGTCTAAGTCTAGAAGGTATGTTCTCAGCTATGGAAAACTAGGGAAAAAGGAAATTCTTTCATGCCCTCTCCTTAGGTTAAGTTTTATTTTTGTCACCGAATAATTGGTGAGGGAACTACTAATAATTTCTATAAGTGATATAAAACTGATTTTCAACTCCTTGCAGATAATTATATTCCATACAAAATATTGGAATTCCTCTCCTTAAAATAATTTGCATTGGATCATAAAGATGATCCCATAGGCTAGCTAGTCCTATTTCATCTAATTACAAATTAGGAAATTGAGAACCAGAATTTACTTGCCCAAGATCACACTGATAGTAAGCATCAGAGGCAGGATTGACATGCCTATTCTCTACTTATGGATTTCAGTGATCTTTCCATAGTGCCAAGCTGTCTCATTCAACAGACTCATTTAAACTGTAAAATAGCATTGCAAAAACCAACTAAGGTACCTATCTCCTATGAGCTCATAACAATAAATTAGCAAAGTATTAATTAAGCCCTTTAGGTGTACAAAGCACCATGTTAGATACCAGGGAAAGTAAGCCAATCCCTACTCTCCAAGAGTTTACATTCTAATAGAGAAGGCCGTTGTCTATATGTAAGACACTTGAAAACTGCAAGTGTAATGGAAAATTTCCATGGTCCTCATGGAGAAGAGCAGCAGCAAAATAGATGGTCGATTTCATATCTATTGATGAAACATATCAGTTTCTAATTTTTAACCTTTTGATAGTTCCAAGGACTTTTGGTACAAGGACTGTATTTTCTGGGTCTTCCATAAATGTGACTTGTAACATCTGAAGGAAAAAAATTTCCATTCTACATCTCCACTGCAGTTGTTTTTAGCATGATGTCTGAATACTGAGTTTGAAGCATTTCTATTCCAAATGATCTGGGATCCAGAGAACTGGGCTGTCTCCCAGTATAAATTACCCAGAAAAGAGATGGTGGTCACAGTGTTGGTAGTGACAGTTTGTCCTTTGAGAATAAGTTAGCAATACTGTTTATTCCCAGTAGGGTATTGCTTGACAACAAAAATCAAAGATTGGAAACTGAAAAACATTAATTTTGACTCAGAGGCTTCTAGATACTTAATGAATAGCCATGAATAGTGACTAAGTTTCTATTTGTCTCAGTTTCTTTGTTTATAAAAGATACTTTACTATCTCCGTGAATATCTATTAAATGGATGTTAGCTTTCAAGGAATTAAAAATATTTTGCCAACATTATTGGCTGATTAATGCTGGCTGTCATGCTAGGGCAAGCAAAGTATTTGTAACTCATCTAATATTTTTTTTAAAAACCACCAAAAATAAACAATCATCAAAACACCTTTATTTTCCCAACTACTGGTAGTTCCATGAGCCCATAATTTTAGAGATTTTGTTTGATAACGCCTGCTAAAGAGTTTGAGATACATATATGTGTATGTGTGTGCATGTATAGACACGTGTCTATGTTTATGTATATGTACATTTATGAAAAACAGAATAACATATCCTAGGGAGGCCACAACTGATCTTGGAGTCAAACCCTGAATTGGACAATGCTAACTGTTTGACCATGGGCATGTTACTTAACATCTTAGTACACTCAGAAAACTCTCCAGAATTATAAATTACCAAACAGCTAAAAATCAGTATAAGCAGAGGTAACACTGATGAAGAAATAAGAGGTTTAGAAAGACAATAAAAATTATTTATATATGTTTTCTGCCAAAAGAGAATTCAAGATTTTATCCCAAGTGTGCTTCATTCACCCTTCACAATTAACTGAAATTGATCATGAGTTTACATTTCTCAAAGAGCATCTAGCTTTGCATCAGCCCACCCAGATACACTAGCAACACATTTCCTGTTTGAATAAGACTAATTCCAAACCCAACAAAATTTGTTTATCACAGTCAAGAACCTGTGCTATATTTTGCCAAAGAGGGTAGTATAAATGCTGGGCAGTTTAGCTTCATTATAATATATTTGATTTCATATAAATGTTCAATCAGGATACACTCATGGCATATAGAGGTAATGATAGGGAAAAATTGTAAAGTCTCAAGTAAGTAATTCTTACTAAATTTTTCAAATGAGATTATGTGAATGTCTTCTGCCCTGTATTTAATGGATACACACTTGTTTTTCTCTCTTTTTCCCATAGTCTACCCTGACATACACACCTACAACTTAAATGTATTCATTCATAGTTAAAGCATCCTATGTACTTTGTAACTATCATAAAATTAACATTTTCCTTGATTTTAATATTTGCAGCCCCATTTATGGTGTCACCAAAAGAAGAAATTAGTTTTAGTCTTTTAAAAGACCCAAGGCTGTCTAACACTATTTGATTAATAATATAAGCCAGAAGAGAAAGCATACAGTATAGTCCTAGGAACACATGCATTTTCACCAGCTGGTATGTTTATAAATGACATAAACTTAAATATTTATCTTACAATTAGGACTTTAAGAAAACAAAATAAGCCCAATTCATCCAGTTTTCTTCCAATAACTCATTAACTTACCAAGACCAAGCCAGAAATATTTATTCTTCCATCTTAAAACAAAAAATTGAGCACATACCAAAATAAAAATGATTTCAACTATATTGGTTTTCTAATGACTTAAATCATATCAATGATTCAATCACTTCTGCTAGGAATGCATATCATTTGTTCCCTTGAAATTATTTTCTATATTCATATAATAAATTTTAAAATGACACTAAAAGGAAACTAAATGGCTTAATCCTTACTTTTTTAATTGTTCTTTGTTCATCCAATCTAAACGACAGAGTACCATGCTAACTCATATTTAATATCTATGTTAAGAGAATTCACATTACAATGAGATTATTTCTCAGGGAAGAGCTTTTTTTCCTGAGGCAATTCAGGTTGAGTGACTTGCCCAGGATCACACTGTTAGAAAGTGTTAAGTGTCTGAGATCAATTTTGAACTCAGGTCCTCCTGATTTCAGGGCTGCTGCTCTATCCACTGTGCCACTTAGCTGCCCTGGAGGAGCTTTTTTATGAAGTAACAAAAGCATTTTTATATAGGTAGGTAGGTATGTATATACATATACATATGTATGTCTTTGTATATTTACATAATATAGCATTATCACTGTATGTATGAATACTGTATCTTTTGATATTCATATATATATATATATATTTATAGATGCATTTGAAATTCAACTATATAAATCTGTCTCTGTCTCTACTTCTCTGTCTCTATGTCTCTGTCTCTGTTTCTATCTCTCTCAGTGTGTATGTCTTTCTATCTCTGTCTCTATGTGTCTCTGTGTTTGTTTCTCTCTCTCTCTGTCTCTCTCTTTCTCTCTCTCTCTCTCCTCATGGATGAGTAATTTCTCTCCACCCATACAGATCAGCACTTACTCTGTAAAATGCAGTCTTAGAAACCTGCCTTGAGGCAAAGGTTGCGAGTGCTCCAGAATCACACATTCAGAGGCCAGGCTTGAACCCAAATCTTGCTGTCTCCAAAAGCAGCTCATTATCCTCTATATCATGCAAGGAAATGAGGATCTCCTAATAAAATCTAATCTTTAATTCTCTTCAAGAAACACAATCTCACAGATAAGTGACCCAATTTTGTTGTTGTTTTTGTTGTTGGTAACTAAGTTACTTTAATTTTGTTTCTGTAGCCTTTAATGAAGACACTGCCTTTCATAAAGATTGAACAAGGACTGAATGAGGAAAGAAATCAGACAAGTTGATGGGCATAAAGTGTATGACATTATTCACAAGAAATTAGATGTATCATGAAAAAAAATCTCCTCGTGGTGCTTTTTTTAAGGCACTGCTAGGATAATTCTCCTTGTTACAGTGGAAAGAAACTACTAAAAGGATCTGTGATCACATCCCATCTTAGATGTCTAATACCTGTGTGATCTTGGAAACTTAATTTAATCACACTGAATCTCAGTATTCTCATCTGTTAAATGGGCAGATTAGACTATATAATCTTCTTGATCTAAGTCTATGTTTACATCAGAAATCTTCATGAAAAACTGAAGTAGAATCCAGGTGTTAGGTATGATGGTCAAAAAACAAACAAACAAACAAAAACCTTTGCACATTTCTCCTGCAATGGAACAGTAATGGTTGTTTCTATTCCTCTGGCTGACTATACACTAGAGTAAAGATCAGAAGGACTTTTGTCTTCTGAAATTTGACTTCCGTGAAAATGCCGAAGTTCATATACATGCTAAAGAGAAATTTCTCTTTTCAGTTCATTGGGGATCATTGCTGAAATCACAACCTCAGCCTTTAAACATACACTTACTTCACATACATAGAGCTATTGCTTATGCAATTTTACCAGAATGTTTCAGAACTGGGATTCCACGTAGAAGGGGAAAGAACAGAAAAAAGGCAATGAAAAAAATTTTTTTTTCCTTTCGCTGAAAACTATCAGTAGGTCAGCTTTTACACCTTCTGGAGAACAGATGTTCCTTTGGGAGCTCATCCTCTCAACCCCACTAACTGCAACCAACAATTTCCCAGGGACAAAGAGCTTACATGGCCAACTTCAAAGGAATTCTCCCAAGCAAAAAGAAGCTGAACTAGGGTTGTACTTATCTTATCTCTATAATGTCAATATTAGATCCCAGATTTTGGAAAGTGGCATTCTTTCAGTTCCTTAATTCTTAACCCAAACTGAAAATAACCACTTTTGTGTCTAAGGTACTAACCATTGAAAGGACAAACTCTTTAAATGTTTCCAATAAGGTTTAAAATGAATGTATTTTAGATGGGCCAAAATTGGAGAGGGAAAAACCCATATTTCTTTTTTTGGCTGATTTTATTCAGATTACTGTTTTAGGGTTTAATTAATGATCCTAGTGACATGTTTGGAAAACATCAATGTTTCTAAAATCCTGAGTAATGCCAAGTCAGGCACCTCTCCCTAACCTAGAGAGAAGCCTAAACTTAAATCTATGTTCAATAGATTAAAAGAACAAGAACTTTCTGTTATGGTAGCTCAAAAATGTTGTTTTGCTCCAGTGACCAAATATGTCTGGAAGAGTTGCATGAATGAATAAAGTAAGAAATGGGAAAATGAAAGGAGGGTGAAGTAGGGAGAGCACCAAAGGGATAATTAATTCATATATTAGTATGAGTATATAGCACATCACTGGAAATTATGCATTCTGTCTTCCTTGTACCACTAATTTTTGAAAGTCTAGAAATTGCTGTATGAAGGTAATTTGGGGGTTATTAAGTAAAACAGAGACTTCTCTCATAAATTCCCTATTACATTTTAAATATTTGTGTTGTGTTTGTGTGTGAGTATGTTTGTATATTTCATAGGAATCTAGATTTAAATTTGGAAAAGAACTTGAAAATATATTTCAGCACTAAATCTATGGCATAAAACATAGATTATATATTTATACATCTAATTATGCTATATAAGTGCAAAGCTCTTCATTTGGGGTCTCTAAATTGGTTTTGTGAACTATGTGATAACATTTTTCAATGTAATTCGTTTCCTTTCTATATCTATTTATTTTATTTTATTCATTTAAACAATTATTGAAGTTGTTTCTAGGTGTCACCAGGCCATCAAAGGGGTAAATGACACTAAGATAGTTATAAACCTCTGAATAATATCTTCTAAACTAGACATAAAGGAAAGTTCAGAGGGTGATAAAATTTGGATTCAAAAGACTGCAGGTCAAGTCTCAGCTGTTATTAGCTGAATAATTTCAGTGAAATCCCTTCTTTCTCTTTAAAAAAAATTTTAAAAAATTACTGTACTAGATGATTTTTAAAAATCCATTACAGGCTTAATATTTTCTGCTTCTATGACTCTACTAATGTCATTGCCACAAGCCATACTAAAAAGCCCATGCCTCAACTCACCAAAACCACAATAAAAAATAAATTGCAAATTTTAAAATAAACTACACCATCAATTTAGAATATAAACCACTAAAAAAGGAATGTATACAAAACTGAAATCTTTTGTTTTCTAATTTGTTTTCAAGGATTAAATAGATCAGCATAATAAATTTGCCTTGTCTATATTTCCCTCTGAACTTCTTTGCTTTTTTTGTGTGTTTAATATGCTTTTTTGATGTTTTCTTTTTCTTTCTCTTTTTTTGCATCTCAGTCACTACCCATTAACCTCTCTCCTTCCCTAAAAAAAGTTTTCTTTAATAAATAAGAAGCATAGTTAAGCAAAATAATTCAATTTGATCTTGTCTGAATACATCTTATTCTTCACTATCACTCTTCTGCTGAAAGGCAGATTAGATTAGACATCAAACTGATCAAAATTCTGAAATCTATCAGTGTTTCTTTCATTTACCTTATTGTAATCACCTTGTAAATCACCAAACCTTGCCTTCCAAGAATGTAGGTTATATAAACAAGATATCACATATGTTCAAAATCCAGTTACATTCGGTTTCCTCTTATTCCTATTCACCAAATTTCTCCTGGGACAAACATGTTGCCTGGCTTAGGGAATGGTCTAAACAACCTCTCTTCCCTCCTCCTACTTTCTTTCCATATAATGGGCTCATTAGAGACACAGTGAGCTCTGCTCATTCCTTTTTTTTTTTTCATCAATTACAACTTGCTAATTTCCACATCAGGCAATGTTTTCTTCACTAACACACAAGTTTCTTCTCTTGTGAAATCTTGTCTAGGTTGAAAGTAAACTCTTCCTCCTCAAATGTCTCATGCTACTTCATCTGGGCTCACCTTTGAAAGAACCTTGGTTTAACATACATTGCTATTGAGCTCTAAAAATAGGAAAATTTCTTTTTTTAATAGCTTTTTATTTACAAGTTATATGGATGGGTAATTTTATAGCATTGACAATTGCCAAACGTTTTGTTCCAATTTTTCCCCTCCTTCCCCCCACCCCTTCCCCTAGATGGCAGGATGATCAATACATGTTAAATATGTTAAAGTATAAATTAAATACAAAATAAGTATACATGTCCAAACTGTTGTTTGCTATACAAAAAAAAAAAAAAAATCAGACCCTGAAATAGTGTACAATTAGCCTGTGAAGGAAATAAAAAATGTAGGCGGATAAAAATATAGGGATTGGGAATTCTATGGAATGGTTCTTAGTCATCTCCCAGAGTTCTTTCGCTGGGTGTAGCTGGTTCAGTTCATTACTGCTCTATTGGAACTGATTTGGTTCATCTCATTGCTGAAGATGGCCAGGTCCATCAGAATTGATCATCATATAGTATTGTTGTTGAAGTATATAATGATCTCCTGGTCCTGCTTGTTTCACTCAGCATCAGTTCATGTAAGTCTTTCCAGGCCTTTCTAGAATCATCCTGCTGAGCATTTCTTACAGAACAATAATATTCCATAATATTCATATACCACAATTTATTCAGCCTTTCTCCAAATGATGGACATCCACTCAATTTCCAGTTTCTGGCCACTACAAAGTGGGCTGCCACAAACATTCTAGCACATACTGGTCCCTTTCCCTTCTTTGAGGTCTCTTTGGGATATAAGCCCAGTAGTAACACTGCTAGATCAAAGGGTGTGCAGTTAAATAACTTTTTTGAGCATAGTTCCAAATTGCTCTCCAAAATGATTGGCTGTATTCACAATTCCATCAACAATGTATTAGTGTCCCTGTTTTCCCACATCCCCTCCAACATTCCGCATTATCTTTCCCTGTCATTCTAGCCAATCTGACAGGTGTGTAGTGGTATCTCAGAGTTGTCTTAATTTGCATTTCTCTGATTAATAATGACTTGGAGCATCTTTTCATGTGGCTAGAAATAGTTTCAATTTCTTCATCTGAGAATTGTCTGTTCATATCCTTTGACCATTTATCAATTGGAGAATGGCTTGATTTCTTATAAATTAGAGGCAGTTCTCTATATATTTGGAAATGAGGACTTTATCAGAACCTTTGATTGTAAAAATGTTTTCCCAGTTTATTGCTTCCTTTCTAATCTTGTCTGCATTAGTTTTGTTTGTACAAAAAAATTTTCAATTTGATATAATCAATTTTCTATTCTGTGATCAGTAATGATCTCTAGTTCTTTGGTCATAAATTCCTTCCTCTTCTGAGGAAGGTCTGAGACATCTGAGAGGTAAACTATCCTATGTTTTTTAAATTTATTTATAATCTCATTCTTTATGCCTAAGTCATGAAACCATTTTGACCTTATTTTGGTGTACGGTGTTAAGTGTAGGTCAATGCCTAGTTTCTTCCATACTAGTTTCCAATTTTCCCAGCAATTTTTGTCAAACAGTGAGTTTTTATCCCAAAAGTTGGGGTCTTTGAGTTTGTCAAACACTAGAGTATTAACGTTATTGATTGTTTTGTCCTTTGAACCTAACCTATTCCACTGATCAATTAAACTATTTCTTAGCCAATACCAAATGGTTTTGGTAACTGCTGCTTTATGATATAATTTTAGATCTGGTACAGCCAGACCACCTTCATTTGATTTTTTTTTTCATTAATTCCCTTGAAATTCTTGATCTTTTGTTTTTCCATATGAACTTTGTTGTTATTTTTTCTAGGTCATTAAAATAGTTTTTTGGGAGTCTGACTGGTATAGCGCTAAATAAATAAATTTGTTTAGGTAGTATTGTCATCTTTATTATATTTGCTAGCCCTATCCAAGAGCATTAATAGTTTTCCAGTTGGTTAGATCAGACTTAATTTGTGTGGAAAGTGTAGTTTTGCTCATAACGTTTCTGATTTTCCCTTGGCAAATAGATTCCTAAATATTTTATACTATCAGTAGTTACTTTAAATGGAATTTCTCTTTGTAACTCTGTTGGATTTTGTTAGTAATATATAAGAATGCTGATGACTTATGTGGGTTTATTTTGTATCCTGCAACTTTGTTAAGATTGTGGATTATTTCTAATAGTTTTGAGTAGGCTCTCTGGAGTTCTCTAATTATACCATCATATCATCTGCAAAGAGTCATAATTTGGTTTCCTCATTACCTACTCTAATTCCTTTAATCTCTTTCTCAACTCTTATTGCCAAAGCTAGCATTTCTAATATAATATTGAATAGTAATGGTGATAGTGGGGAACTTTGTTTCACTCCTGACCTTATTGGGAATGGTTCCAGTTTGTCACCATTGGGAATGGTTCCAGTTTGTCCCCATTACATATGACGCTTACTGATGGTTTTAAATAGATGCTACTGATTATTTTAAGGAAAAGTCCATTTATTCCTATACTCTCAAGTGTTTTTAATAGGAATGGATGTTGGATTTTATCAAATGCTTTTTCTGCATCTATTAAGAGTGAAACAAAAATATATTTTTTGTTAATTTGGTTGTTAATATGGTCAATTATACTGATAGTTTTCCTAATATTGAACCAGCCCAGCATTCCTGGTATAAATCTTACTTGATCTTGGTGTATTATCCTGGGGATGATTTTCTTAGTCTTTTTGCCAATATCTTATTTAAGATTTTAGCATCAATATTCATAAAGGAGATTGGTCTATACTTTTCTTTCTCTGTTTTCAACCTACCTGGTTTAGGTATCAGTACCATGTCTGTGTCATAAAAGGAATTTGGTAGGACTCCTTCATTAAAATAGGAAAACTTTTTAAGAGACATTTCTGCTCTGTATTTCCCATGCTTGACACATAGTAAGGAACAAATAAATTGTCTTTTGAATTTAATTTGAGCCCTTTCTCCCTTTTTTCTCCCTTTCAACTCTTAACTGTATGTAAATACATTCAAATCATCTACTCATTATTTGTACATGTAAGCAAAATCAAACCCTAGCTCAAGGTGGACAAATATTAAGAACAATGGTAGTAAAAGATATATATCAAGAAAAAGGAAAGCTATTGAATTTTAAGTAAAATTAGACATCATAATGATCTTTCAAAGGCATTTTAAAAGCCAGATAATAACTGAGAGATATTTTTTAAAAAGGTAAAAATAGCACTTCTAAACTTCAAATGATATTAGGAAACATCAGATGTAATGTTCGGGCTAGCTTTCTGGAGGACCTCAGGATCAGCCCCAGCCCTTGGTCTTAGTATTAAGTATATGTATACTAGAGAACCATTATTTCATCAATTCCACTGAACACCTTGTTGTAAGTATCCTTGTTTCAAATATACTTCTCCAGAGTTCTAGCCCTCTATATCTCCTGCTTTCTTTTGTTTTAGGACACAGCTGGTCACATCCTCCCTGACTTCTCAGGAAGGGAGGTGAAAACACCAAAAAAGAGGTAATCACACCCTCCCTGACTTCTCAGGGAGGTGAGAACACCAAACCAGATATTGTTAGCAGGTTTCCTCTGGACTGAAAGATCTTGATACAGGTATACATAAATCTATCAGCATGAGAGGTATTATACAAACATATAGTAATATAACACAGGCTAGTAGTAATATAACAAACAGTATGAATCTACCTGAGGAATTATACATGTCCATAAGTCATAGAAGGAGGGTATATGAATAACATTCACACATATACCTCCTTCATCAGCCAAGAGATAGTCCAAAAGCAATTGTCCATTACTTCATGTGTCAGGGAATCCAATGATTCCTGCAAGTTATGAAGTCCTGCAACAGTCTCATCATGTGTCAGGGAATCCAATGATTCCTGCTGATTTTGAAGTCCTGTAGTAGTTTCATTACAATTTTTGTTGTTCATTGGCATATGTAATCAGAGATGGAACCATGTAATGTTTCTTGGGTCTTTTCCTTTGTTTCAAGAGTCTGCTCTGTCTCTCTCTGATGGACAAGATGAATATGGCCCCTTGGTACCCATCTGATTCCTTCTATATCTGTAGAGATACAAGCAAACCCTCTTCCCCAAGCAGTTAACCTATCTGGACCCTTCCATTCACCACTTTCTGGATCTCTCCACATAACCCGGTGATTATCTAAAGATAGTGGATCTGCTCGCAATGGAGACTTCCCTTCTGGCAGGTTATAAAACCTGTCTGCCAGAGGTAGCTTCTTTATCAGAGTCAAAAAATTAATAGTGTAAAGAGCTAAATTTAAAAGTTCTCTAGCGTTACTTGTGGCTCCTCATTTCTTTTATTTTTGGAGAAGTGTCTTTATGTCTATATTTCTCCTCTCTATTATTGCCTGTCCTTGAAGATTAAAAGTTGTGCCGGTAGTGTGTAAAATCTGCACAAAAGTGTGCAAAATGTTTAGATGTATATGTAGGTCCATTATCTATTTTTATTGCTTGTGGTATATATGTAACTGCAAAAGCTTGTATAAGGAATTCAGCAACTACTTGGGCTGTCTTTTGCTGCTGGTATTGCAAAAGTAAATCCTGAAAAAGTGTCTGCTACAACATGGATAAAAGACAGATGATCAAAAGATTTATAATGAGTCACATCCATTTGCCAAATTTCCTTGGGTCTCAAACCACAAGGTTTTTTTCCCTACACTAGAGGGCGTGTAGGAACATGGAAAGGAAGGCAAGCTGTACAACCTTTTACTATGCTCCTAGCTTCCTCTTTTGTTATTCTAAATTGCAAACATAAAGCTCGAGCAGCCTGATGATATTCAGAATGAGATTCTTGGGCTCCCTGAAATAAAAGAAAATTGATTAACATGATTAGAAGGCTATCTGCCTTTGAATTTCCATAAAAATAGGACCAGGAAGTCCACTGTGAGAGTGGACATGCAAGATATAAATCTTATCTGGATGCTTTCTTACTTGCTCTTGAAATTCCTTAAAGAGCTGGTATATATTGAAAGTTACAAATTTTATTTGGGTTGTGGGAATTCTTTGTACCACACCTATTGAATAGGTCAAATCAGATATTATATTTACATCTCCTGGATAATAAGTAAGAGCTAGCATGATTGCATACAATTCATTCTGCTCAATGTACTGAAAGGGAGTTCTGACTACTCTCTTTATATTTAAGTCACGAGAGTATACAGCACAAATGTTATGTTTAGATACATCTGTAAAGATAGTTGGTCCTTTAAAAGGAACCTTAGAAATTTTTTCTTCAAAAATTCATTACCAATTATGAAATAGCCAGGCTATCTTTAATGGACACCTGTGTGTAAAATTTGGAGCCATGGCCTATAAAATTTGCCATTCTGGGATGGTTTCACAGCATACATTAATTTGTGCATTGGTATAAAAGGTGTATATCTTGTCAGGTCTTATCTCAGATAATTTTATTGTTCTCTTAATGGCTTTACCCACAAGCACTGGGTAAGGATTAAGGTTTGGTCTGGTTGTGCTGGGAAGTTCATCCATTCTGTCACACTGTCTCCTTATTAAAGGACTGCTGTGGGTGCCTCTTTTGTAGCAAAAAACTGATATATCCAAGGGTTTTTGAGTAACTCTTTCAAACAAATTAGATAAAACCAATTCAACCTCTCTCAAAGCCTCCTGAGCTTCTTTTGTAAGCTGGCATAATGAATTTAAAGCAGTGTCTCCCCTTAAAAAGTCATATAATGGTTGCAATTGATAGGTAGTTAAGCCTAAGACTAAACACATCCATTGGATATCTCCTGTCAATTTCTGAAAGTCATTTAAGGTGTTCAACTTCTCTGTTCTTAAAGAAAGTTTTTGTACTGCAAGCACCTGAGCGTGTACTTCATATCCTAAATATTGAAAAGGAGCATGCTTTTGAATTTTTTCTGGAGCTATATGCAATTTGTAGTTCCTTAGTGTTTCTATGGCATTTTGTAGACATGCTTCTAACATTTGCTCCTTAGGTGCACACCCCAAGATATCATGGATGTAATGTAACAACATAACTTTTGGAAATTCTTTTCTTGCTGGAATAAAAGGAACATACATTTGACACATAGTAGGGCTATTTTTCATTTTCTGTGGCAAAACTGTCCATTCATATCTTTTATAAGGCTCAACTAAATTAATGCTGGGGACTGAAAAAGCAAGTCTTCTCATATCCTCCTTCTCCAGAGGGATAGAATAGAAACAGTCCTTAATGTCTATAATCCAAAGAGGCCATTCTCTAGGCAATTGAGTAGGAGATGGAAGTCCAGGCAGAAGAGTTCCCATAGTTCATTTACTTTTCTCAAATCAGTCAACATCCTCCATTTTCCAGATTTTTTTTTACAACAAACACAGAGGAATTCCAAGGACTTAGAGAAGGTTGTAAGTGTCCTTGGTCAAGTTGCTCTTGTACTATATCTAATAAGGTCTGATTTTTTTCATTTGCTAAGGGCTACTGTTCTACCCACACTGATGTATCAGTTTTCCATTGAATGGAAACAGGTGAGAGTGCAGGCAGGCCTTCAATAGCAGCCATGCCTACAAAGCCGAAGTACTCATTTGTAATCCTGACTGTTCTAAGATGTCTCTTCCCCATAGATTGATGGGGATTTTTTTCTGCTAGAAAAGAAGTAAAAACTTCTGTTTCACTTTCAAAGCGGTAGCACTATCTTCATCTGCTATTGATCTTCCTAAACCAGACATATAGTGGCTGCCTTAATCTTTGGCCAATGACTGGGCCAATTGTCACCTCTAATGACTGTACAATCTGCACCGTGTCTACCAACCCTTTCAATGGTATGCTGTTTACATAGATAATGAGCATAGGACAGTTAGCTGTAACAGCTGCAGTCCAGAATATTCCTGTATTCTGTTGCTGGGAGTCAAAAGCTGGGTAAATATCACCAGATTGCCTATCAGGAGTGTGTATAAGCAAACCTGATGCTACTATTTCTCCTGGTTTATAAGTCACACATTGTCTACTTGTATTAATGACTGGAATATTAGCTACACATCCCCCAGTTTCCCACACCAGTGTATGGATGGACACTATTTTGTAAGCACTCTCAGGAGGTGAAATGGTCAAGCCTACTGTGTGTAGAGGCAAGGGATCCATAAGCTGGACAGGGATAGATTTCACCACTCCAGGGGATATCTCAGTAGTCCCAGCTGCATACAACTCTATTCTCCCCCAATTGTAATCTCTTTCCCCCATCAGTTTCTTTCTCGGCTGATTGATCATGTAATCCCTTTCTCCCATCACATTGTTTCTAGATTGATTGATCATGATGGAATACTGAACTTCTAAATACTCTCTGGGTGTAAGCATCGGCTGCCATCATGCCCCAAGTGTTTGTTTTTTTTTTCCTGGAGCTGGGCCTCGTCTCTCATTTTCCTGAGTCATTCTACATTCTGATGCCCACTGGAAGCCTCTGTTGCATTTTGGACATAGGGTTTTGCGTCTTGTTCTCCCACCCCATCTTC